>NW_024472271.1:0-7000 GCF_017654505.1 Polyodon spathula | reverse complement strand
AGACGTACTTATATAGCAGTCAATCATTTTTTTCACAATTTTCAATTGAGGTAATTAGTTATAAACATCCCTGTGTTGTTTACAATTGATTTGTCTGCTAAAATGTGTCTGCGTAGTAGGCATCGTCAACGAACGAATTTAACTTTGGAGTGTAGCTAATATAGCTTTTGAAATGGATAAATTCGTAATTCGGAAAACAAACTCCACAGAAAATAGAAACACCGGTATTTGTAGTTAATTTGACTACAAAACAACACAAAGTGATCTGCTAGTGAGCTGAACGATAACGAGGAAGCCAGCACAAGCACCGGAGCAAAACCGAAGGCCGAACATTTCAACAAACGTGGATATCAAATTTCATGTGGCGCAGGTTTGATGTGTTTTGTGAATGTGTTTTGCAAAATTTGTCAAGCTGCAAAAGGTCGGGTTTAATATAGTTCTCTACAAGAGCTGAATCTACACTTCCCAACGCGATGTGTTGCTGGACGCTGTGCAAGGCCTCCAGACTTTCAGCTGCATGAGAAATGTACAATACAATTAGGTTATCGTACACTTTGCATTATATTTCCAGAGCTGTTAAACTAATTTGACTCGTTCTAACAATAGCAGCCACAACCTACACCAGCGAGAGGCCTTCCTCTGCATTACGTGGCCTAAAAGCTTCCCTAAGGTGAACAATGATTCAAGCAAGAGTGAATAGCATTGCGGTGCTGCGTGTGCACGGAGAGCCTGCGCCAGTGTACTTTGAAGATGTTGTAAACGACTGAATCAGCAGCGCTGCGCGAAGGAACACGTTCTCTTTGACATAAATATAAAGGTATGAAATGTTGCTTTTCTTTTTTGTTACGGTGGGGATGGCGGCGTTCTGTGTTAGGTTATGCTTGTATGTTTTGAGGTTAGCACCCCATGGCCGGTGCTAGAGTTCACTGGGTCCTGGGGCAAGAGTGTGAAGTAACCCCCCCCCAGAAAAAAGAAAAGAACAATTAACCTAAAATAAATCAAATTGAGGTTTTGTTCCAAAATTGAGTTCAAATCATGTGATTTTTGGGGAATTCAATGTCCGTTTATTTAGCTGCTCATGTTTGTTTCATGATTTCAACTCTTAGCTCTTTGGTATAAGTCAGTTTTAAAAAAAAAAAAAAAAAATTTAGTAGTAGCCAATTGATTTTTCTCCCAATTTTAAATGTCCAGTTGTATTTTAGGCTCAGCTCACCACTACCATCCCTGCGCTGAGTCGGGAGCTGCGAAGAGGAGCACATACTGTCCCCTGAAGCATGTGCCGTCAGCCGACCACTACTTTACACTCTGCAGGACCTCCATGTAGCCAAGGAGAGCTACAGCATCAGAGGACAGCACAGCTGTGGGCATCTTCCAGGTAAGGACACTGATTTATTAATATTTTGAATGTGGATGTTTTGCTTCCTTGCATATTTTTTGCTTTTTTTATCCTGGGTTGGATTACAAACACGTTTCGATTGTATTTGTGCTTTTTGTCCTAATACGTTTTTTTGCTGTTGGTCTATTTTTTTGAGAATAATTCAACAGGACTATTAATACGGGACGTTGTTTTGTATTGCCGGATTGCTATTGCTTTATTGCATCTGTGCATAGTGATATGTTGTGGGAGAGCTCTAGTTGGAGACCTGTAGTGGACATGGGAGCGTTTTGTTTTCTTGTTGTTTGTTCATGGGTCTGTTGCTGTTCACCTTTGTAATAAAATGAAAGTCATTGAGAAAGAATGTATTATATATTTATATCGAGTGTTGTGAAAGTCAATCTACACGTCACATTATTATTATTATTATTATTGCACCCCCCATGACAGATCGGTGAAACACATATAATACTTTGAATTACTCAGTACTGACTATTGGTAAGGCCAAAGCCGTTGTATTATAACATTAGATAAACACATATACATACATTATAGTGCAAGAGATTATACATGTATTTGCTTAATGTTTTGAAGCATTGAAAGGATGTGTAAGCAAGCTGTTTGTAGTGTGTCTCAATGACTATTTTTAAATTGTGGGTTAAATGATTACGGGGCACATACTGACAAACTGACACATTGTGTTTTTTCCGTTAATGGCTTGTGGCGTATAGATAAAAAGAACAGTGAAGTGGGTGACGGTACTAAGTGATTGATTCTGGTGCAGACTTGAGATGAGTATAGGGTTTATTATTATTTTTAAACGTGAGGAATGACAACAGGGAGCCACATGCAATTGCATGGGCTGCGTGTGACTAAAACCACTGTTGCTTGAGAAATTTACTGGTATTTTAACATGACATTGTAAAACTCCGTGAACGTGTTAAATTTAATATATAGCCATGAAGACAAATAAAATAAGGACATTTTAATAAATGTATTTTTATATTCAGTAGCATGAGTTTTATTGTTTATTTTTAGTTGAGTAATGGAACCTGTCGAGTGATTTCTTACACATTGTTAGATATTTGAAGTGCATCTGAAATGAAAGAAAGCCGATGGATCATAGACGAAGTTGTTGCTCTTGTGAACAGGATTATTTATACACAGGACAATAAGTATGTATAGAAATATTTTAAGTGCTGTGTGTGTGTGTGTATATATATATGTGTGTGTGAATATTAGACAGATTTTTTTTGCTGGTAACATGATTGTTTTGAAACTCATTTACAGCAAACACACAACAGTATTTAGGAACTAAAGTGCCTGTGCGTGTGTGTCTATATAATAGGTGTTGGAATATATACAGACTTTTTTTTGCTGGTAACATGGGAGTGTTTTGAAACCCATTTAGCAGCAACCACACAGATTGGACTAAAATAGCATACACACTAACTATGAATACACAATGATGTTGTGTATGCACATAATAGAACGAGTGGGGACAATAAAATAAATAATTTATAGTTAAAAACAACAGAGCAACACTTTTTTACTGCTCCTGTTGTAGGCCATAGTTGAACATTTGTGGGGGCTACGAGCTGAGAGTGGTCTTGTATAAAAAGCATTTTTGTGGTGTTGCAGAGACATATCATGCATGTGGATCGGATGTTTTTAGACAGTTACAATTGTTTACATTTGATTGCATAGTCTGAGTATCTGCCTCTGGTGGTTGATTATGGTGTTTACAGCAGACTAATGTAATGGGTTGCGGCATAGCTCTTATATTTGCATATTAGCGATAATTGTGTCGTATAGGTGAATATCCGTAGTGGCTACGAAGCTGAGACTAGTCTTGTATAAAAAAAATCAGTTTTGTGGGTTTGTAAAACTGTATTATGCATTTGAATCGGATATTCTTAGTAAAATAATAATTGTTTACATTTGGCTGAATACAATATTATATGTAGTTTGAGAACATCTCCCCCTGGCGGTTGAGAGTGGTGTTTACCGCAGAGTAATGTAATGGGTTGGTGCAGAGGTGGGATATTTGCATATTCGTGAATTGTTTTGTGCCATAGCTGAATATTTATGGGGGTTATGAAACAGAGTGATGTTGTATAAAAAGCAGTTTTGTGGCTTTTGAAACGCGTATTATGCATGTGGATTGGATGTTATTAGACAAACTTACAAGTGTTTACATTTGGCTGAATACAAGATTGCATGGCATTTGAGAACATCTCCCCCTGGCGGTTGAGGGAGGTGTTTACCGCAGAGTAATGTACTGGGTTGTTGCATAGGTGGTATATTTGCATATTAGCGATAAATGTTGTGCCCCATAAATTAATATTTGTATGGTTTACGAAGCTCAGTGTTGTATAAAAAAGCAGTTTTTGGCTCTTGAAAGATGTATCATTTGTGTGGATCGAATGTTTCATAGATAAACTTTACAGTTGTTTACATTTACATAAGAACATAGTTTACAAACGAGAGGAGACCATTCGGCCCATTTTGCTTGTTTGGTTGTTAGTAGCTTATTGATCCCAGAAGCTCATCAAGCAGCTTCTTGAAGGATCCCAGGGTGTCGGCTTTAACAACATTACTGGGAAGTTGATTCCAGACCCTCAATTCTCTGGGTAAAAAAAAAGTGCCTCCTATTTTCTGTTCTGCATGCCCCTTTTGTCTAATCTCCATTTGTGACCCCTGGTCCTTGTTTCTTTTTTCAGGCTGAAAAAGTCCCTTGGGTCGACACTGTCAATACCTTTTAGATATATTCAAGATGAGGTCTTACTAGTGCATTGTACAGTTTTAACATTACTTCCCTTGATTTAAATTCAACACTTTTCACAATGTATCCGAGCATCTTGTTAGCCTTTTTTATAGCTTCCCCACATTATGAAAAAAACCTAGGAGTTTATGCTGACTCAAATGTCTTCATCTAGATAGATTCCTTCTCCAATTTCAGTATCTCCCATATGATATTTATAATGTACATTTTTATTTCCTGCGTGCAGTACCTTACACTTTTCTATATTAAATGTCATTTGCCATGTGTCTGCCCAGTTCTGAATCTTGTCTAGATCGTTTTGAATGACCTTTGCTGCTGCAACAGTGTTTGCCGCCACTCCTACTTTTGTGTCGTCTGCAAATTTTTAACAAGTTTGCTTACTATACCAGAATCTAAATCATTAATGTAGATTAGGAATAGCAGAGGACCTAATACTGATCCCTGTGGTACACCACTGGTTACCACAATCCATTCTGAGGTTTCTCCTCTAATCAGTACTTTCTGTTTTCTACATGTTAACCACTCCCTAATCCATGTACATGTGTTTCCTTGAATCCCAACTGCGTTCAGTTTGAGAATTAATCTTTTGTGCGGGACTTTGTCAAAAGCTTTCTGGAAATCTAAATAAACCATGTCATATGCTTTGCAATTATCCATTATCGATGTTGCGTCCTCCAAAAAATCAAGCAACTTAGTTAGACACGATCTCCCTTTCCTATAACCATGTTGACTGTCTCCCAGGACCCTGTTACCATATAGGTAATTTTCCATTTTGGATCTTATTATAGTTTCCATAAGTTTGCATATAATAGAAGTCAGGCTTACTGGTCTGTAGTTACCTGGTTCAGTTTTGTTTCCCTTTTTGTGGATCGGTATTACGTTTGCAATTTTCCAGTCTGTCGGTACCACCCCTGTGTCAAGAGACTGCTGCATGATCTTGGTTAGCAGTTTGTAAATTACTTCTTTCATTTCTTTGAGTACTACTGGGAGGATCTCATCTGGCCCAGGGGATTTGTTATTTTAAGAGCTCCTAGTCCCTTTAACACCTCTGCCTCAGTTATGCTAAAGTTATTCAAAACTGGATAGGAACTGGATGACATGTGGGGATGTTGTCAGTATCTTCCTTTGTAAAAACTCGTGAAAAGTAATCATTTAATATTTGCTATTTTTTTTTTCTTCATCTATGATTTTGCCATTTGTATCTCTTAAACATTTAATCTCCTCTTTGAATGGTCTCTTGCTGTTGTAATATTGGAAAAACATTTTGGAATTGGTTTTAGCTCCCTTAGCAATGTTCATTTCTATTTCTCTTGGCCTTTCTAACTTCCTTTTTGACTTGCGTTTGCAGTTCTGCGTACTCTCTCTGCGTAGTTTTTGGTCCTTTTTTAATGGTCTGTAAAGTGCCTTTTTTCGCTGAATATTTTTTTTAATTGATCTATTAAACCATTTTGGCAATTTCAGTTTTACATTTAGATTTGTCTACTTTAGGGATGTAATTGTTTTGTGCCTCTAGTACCACATTTTTGAAGAACAACCATCCTCCTGTGGGTGTTTTCGCTATTTTACTCCAATCTACTTCTGTTAGTCTCTGTTTCATACATTCATAGTTTGCATTTCTAAAATATTTCTCTGACCTCTGTTTTAGTTATTCTGTCTTCGTTATTTGAAAAGTCTAAATCAAGGCATGCCTCCCCTCTAGTTGGTGCCTTGACAGATTGTGTTAGGAAGCAGTCATTTGTCATTTCCACCATTTCAATTTCATCCTTCGTGCTACCCACCGGGTTTTCCCATTTTATATGGGGGAAGTTGAAATCTCATTAGTATGGCTTCTCCTTTGCTACATGCATTTCTAATGTCATTGTATAACAGATTATTTTGCTCACTGTCTGAATCTGGCGGTATATAGCATGCTCTTATTATTATGCCCTTTTGAATTTTTGTCCGTTATTCTGACCCATATTGATTTGGCTTTATTTTCTTTGCCCAGATTTAACACCTGGGCTTTAAGACTCTTTCTTATGTATAGCGCTACCCCTCGTCATCTTCTGTCCTGCCTGTCTCTCCTATACAGTGTATACCCACAAATATTATATTCGTCCTCATCACTCTGACACCCAAGTTTTAGTAACACCTATCACATCATAGTTACTTGTTAGTGTAGTAGCTTCACGTTGTAGAATTTTGTTTCTGATACTTCTAGCATTTAGATAAATACATTTAATGGTTGTCTTACGAGTTGTAGTTCTTGTTTTGATGCAGTCTCCCTTCTGTTTTTTTTGTTGATTTCTCCCCCCTTCCTTTCTAGTTTAAATGCTTCTGAACCTGTTTGAGGATCTTTTCTCCAAGTAGACTGGTTCCTTTGTTATTTAAGTGCAGTCTGTCCCGTCTATACAGATAGTCCTCGTTGTAGAATGTGGTCCAATGATCAAGATAGGTGAAGCCTTCCCGTGTGCACCACGTCTTCAGCCATGCGTTTTTGATTATTTCCAGCTGTCCATATGGTCCTTTGCAAGGTGCAGATAGTATACCAGAAAATATCACAGGTTTGGTTTTCTCTTAATTTCCTTCCTAGCTCTCTGAATTTGTTTTGCATGGATTTTGGTCTGTCTCTTCCAATGTTGTTTGTACCGATGTGGACGACTACTACCGGGTCGTCTCCTGTTCGTTCTAGGAGCCTGTCGATGTTCTCAGTGATGTGCTTGACCAAGGCTCCTGGAAGGCAGCACTGTTGTAGTAAGGGAGTCCAAACTGCGAATTGAACTTGCTGTGTTTCTCAATATGGAGTCCCCAACAATCATGACCTCCCTTCTTTTTGCTGTCTGGTCACCACTGTCAATAGG
>NW_024472269.1:0-25000 GCF_017654505.1 Polyodon spathula | reverse complement strand
ATTATACATGCAGCACTGATGGCAAGATATTTGTATGCGGTGCACTGGATAGGAAACCAGTTCAGTTCAATATGCACTGTAATGAGAGTTCACTATATCTCCTGCTGTTCCGCCTTTCAACTCCAACGTGCTTCCAATCTGTGGAATTGGATTGATCAGGGTGGATGGATGTAATGAACGATGAATTGCCTGCATCGGTAAGGGAGCGGAGTGGCGCAGTGTGGTTATCCACTAGCCTCGCAATCCATTCACCTCTGGAGTTCCAAACTGGCATACATGAGAAAACCAGCACACAGATTGTCAGTCTCTGAGAGACAGATAGACGCACTCCAGGACTGAGTGACGGGGTGTTCAGAGTTAGGTCTGCTCTCAAAGCTGCAAGGTGAAGCTGCCCTAGTTCTTGCTGGCATTGTGCCTGTCTATAGAAAAGCAATGCTCCCCCACCCCTACCTTGTGTGAGCAGCACTGATGTATTTTACAAAGAGCTCCTGGTTATTTCTGATTAAAGGCTTGCTCTGTGTTCCTGTAGTGTAAGGAGAGCATGAGGCCGGTAAAGAAAGCCCTGAAACAGCTGGAGCTGCTGAAAGACCTTCCCTTGGAGCAGCAGGTCAGCTCTACCAGAACACAGGTGCTCAGGATTGGGGAGCACGTCAGCACCTGCCTGGCAGAGTACAGCACAGCACAGGAGGCCAGATACTGGAAAAGGTCCAGTACCTACTACCTAGTATACTCATTGAACACTGGGACACACAACATGCTGTGCTCCTAGTCACTAACCATAAAGGACGTTCACAACTGTCCTTGTCTCAGATTTCAGGTAAATAGAATTGAGTACCCTGTACAAGTAGACAAGCGTTTCAGCCAGCCCTTTCTGCAGTGTAAACAACGACCCTCCTGGGCAAATAAATACGCGTCCTGACGTTTCTGTTGCTCTTCATAATCTTTTTATTTTTGAATTTTAGGTATTTATGGAAATTTGCATCCATCTTTTCAGAACACAACGCTAGAACTCTGCGCAGACTGTATAAGTATTCACAGGTTAATCAAGAGGACAAATTCATGGTAAGCATATGTAAAGGCTTGAGTTTTTTTCTTACTATTCTATACCAATGTTTGCAGTATTACTGGCAGTGTGTGAATCAATGCAAAATTACAACTCTAGCATTTCCACTTGAATTAGCACAGAGGTGTAACCCAGTATACAGGTATGTGGCTTCTTTATTATGTAAACATCACAGGATACAAAGGCTACCATAAACATCATAAGGGAGGCTGTGTTCTTCTTCAGTGTTAGTGAAATAATCTCAAGACCTTGGAAGACCAGACAAACTACACGCAACTCTTGAATGAAGTTATCGCATGGTGAACAATTGCTTAAAAATATGTGGTTATTAATGGCTTCTGCATTCATGCCAGCTTGAGTGGTTTGTATTGTTGCTTTTCCTTTAGAAGACATACTGGGGATCAGGGTTCCCAGGCCCTGCCCAGGTCCAGTCTCTTGAATGTAAGCAGCTGTACAATGCCTGGGGCCTACCTGTGGACTCGAGCAGTTCAGACCTTGACAGGAGCCAGTCAGCAGTAGAGGACCAGCACTTGACTGACAGGCACACTGATGGGAGCTTTTCAGGCAGGTAATGAAAATTGCTTAAAAATGTCACCATGAGGCTTGTGTTTTTATGCAGGAACTCTGCTGCTTTGGTCCTATATTCTATAAGCTGACGCAAAGCTTACAGAAAATCCTAAACATGACCAAGTTGAGGGGAACGCACTCCTTAACCTTGGGCTCCCTTGACAGTGACATGCATGTGACACTTGAGCACTTATTTGTCAGCTTCATTATTTTAATATGGTGTTTGAGTTCCTCTAGAAAGAAAGAAGACCCCACACAGTCAGATGAGAGTCAGCAGGATAGCCCTTACTCCTCCAGTGCAGTTAAACCAGCACAGAAATCCTGGACATTCCCAGATCCACATGACCTAAAGAGCTTGAAAATCCCCAGGATGCTCTGCGGAAAAGAGCCTGATCCCAGCTCGGCTTCAATAAGGTACAAGTCTCCACTGCAGGCAGTCAGCGGAGCCCCCAGACTTGGAAATCCAGGCAGAGTTTGGTCTTTGTGAAACGCAGAAGCATGTAGGAAGTTCTGCTACCGGCACAGGGCTGCTTTTTGTTTCTGCTAATGTTGTTCTTATTTTTAATAAAAACAGCTGCCTATCCCTGTGTGCACAGTCTAGCGGAAAAGGAAACAATAAACTTTTTTTTTTGTTTAAGTAGTCAAGCCTAGTTTTTTTTTTTTTTTTTGTGCTTGTGAATTTCTGCTCATCAAAGGGGAGGAAAAATGGTGGTGGGTGCTGGAGAACTGTGTAGTGTTTTGGAGTGCAGACTAATGCCCAATTGAGGTGAAGTTAAGACCGCACCACTCATATTAATTATCCATTAAACCCAGGCCTCTAAATATAAAACACGTAAAAGCCACGAAACGCTAGTTAATCAGCACTGCGTCTTCCATATATTTATTGATTTGGTTGTACTGCTGGTTTAGGCAGCTTTGGTGTATTGAGCAGCTCTTTTTGGTCATTTTGTTCATAGATCAAGAGATTTTTTATTTGTCTGTAAGATGAGCTGAGTGGGGATGCTGAGGTGGATATTTAAGGATTTAAAGATGATATTTCTGCCATCCTAAAGAGGTAGTTTCCATCATCTGTGGGATTAAAACTCAGGCTTACCCCTCCACACTGCAATCTGTAAATCATTCTATTCATTTTTAATATCAAGGTTAGCCACGTAATTAGTAAGGCCAGTACTTGCAAGTAAGTGTGAAACAGCAAAGTTCAAAAGAACAATGGAGAGATCTGTGGCAGAACAGGCTCAGCCTGCTATACTTATGAAGTAGTTGGTAGTACATTGTCATGCACGGCTGCATTGGAGTGTGAGAGAGAGACACCCACCCTCCACTAATTCTTATCTCAGTTTGCTTCCAGATAACACTATGTCACTGCCTGAATGTAACTTTACCCAAGGTGCTAAAACTTTAGGGGATAAACTGTTATGGGATAAACTGTTTATCCCATGATGATATATTACACATGTGCAACTTTATTGTATTTTGGTTATAAATAGAGAGTTTCTATTCACTCTTGTATGTAATGCTAAACAAATGTTTAATGTTAAAGTAAATAGTAGCTTGCGTGCTTGGTAGTAAGCTCTTACTACAGAGGCACCAGGGCGCCCTCCTGTGGTCGTTAACATAATCGCCTAAGCTGCCAAGGCGAGGGAAACATGTTCACCGAGTCTAAACTCGGACTCTGTTTAGTTCACAATCCATGTCATTGTGTTGGTGACTGCATCGTATTGCGGGACTCCCACCAACCTCTCAAAAGTAATATTGTTAGAATGGAGGTTTTACAGTAGCAGACAGTCTACATTACTAGGACAATGTGCATTTTAAGACCCCCAACTAAAGTGTAGGTTACACAGCTACAGCGTTCAGTGTACACCACAAAGATAAGAACATATATAGGATGATTTAAAAAAAACAAGGTAAATTTAAATGCTACGTACAGCACTAAACTGCAGGGTACAGCTGAGCTGGTTACGTTAGCTACTAATATAGAATGATATATGGTTGCAATCGGTAGGAAGTGACGGACCTGCAGAATCATCATCAAAGAGATGTGCTCCGGAGGAGGGTGGAAAGCCTCGGTCTCAGCGATGTCTCGCCGGAGGCGTGGCTGCTGTATTGTTATCATATTACTCAAGCGATGGTTCAGCTTCCTCATATTATTGTGAAACCAGCTATAAACATTATGTGAACACGCTTCGTCCTTAAATCTGCACTGCCTTTACTAGCGGGAAAGGTTACTGTTTTTTCAGTCTGAGAAGAATATATCGAGAGAAAAATAGTGTCCATATTTATTACCTGAATATCAAGGTCGCGTGTTTTGAAGTGAGAAATAATAATATTGGGTTGTTTTGTTTGGAGACGGCGCGGTCACGCACAGGCTGCACAGAATAGAATTTGAACGAGTTAATTTGCTTAAGGAAGGTGACGTGTTTTGGTTTGCTGAGCTGGAGCCTCTGCGATTGAAATGGTATCTGAAGTGTTTCTGTATGTCCCCAATATCATTGGTAAGCGAATCTATAGGGTAGCGTACACTGAATACCCAAATAATGATTGAACATCTGTACAATAATACTAGTGTATACATGTTTCAGCTTTAAATAACTATTTTACATTTCTATGATTTAGATACTGTACGATGTGAATTATCAGTCAGCTGTCTTTAAAAAATAATGAAGTGACTAATAATAATGTACAATGCACAAATACACAGCATGTATCGCACACTTCCGGTAGTTTACAGTATACCCTTATAAAAGGTTACCGTGATATTTTTTGCCTCTGATTATACTTTGCATTTACCACAGTTTACCCTGATTTCACATGCTTATTAATATGCTTTACCATTCCTCTCTGTGCTTTACAATGCTTCCCTATGCTTTATCAGACCTCTCTGTGCTTTGCAATGCTTCCCTATGCTTTACCAGACCTCTCTTTGCTTTTCAATGCTTCCCTATACTTTACCAGACCTCTCTGTGCTTTACAATGCTTCCCTATGCTTTACCATACCTCTCTGTGCTTTACAATGCTTCCCTATGCTTTACCAGACCTCTCTGTGCTTTACAATGCTTCCCTATGCTTTACCATTCCTCTCTGTGCTTTTACAATGCTTCCCTATGCTTTACCATTCCTCTCTGTGCTTTACAATGCTTCCCTATGCTTTACCAGACCTCTCTGTGCTTTACAATGCTTCCCTATGCTTTACCATTCCTCTCTGTGCTTTACAATGCTTCCCTATGCTTTACCATTCCTCTCTGTGCTTTTACAATGCTTCCCTATGCTTTACCATTTTTTCACTATTCCTTATTGCACTTTGCTATGCTTTTACTATGATAGGTTTTTATAAGGGTAGCCTATGGATTGATTTACTATAGTATTACACCGATTTGCTTGAGTCCAATGCAAACTATTCTGATCAGTGTTATTAACCAGTATTAACATTTTAAACAGTCTGTTATCTGTTATTCTGACAATAGCTTTGTTGTGCCCTCCCTCTTGAGCTCCATGCTGTGGACAGCATGTGCCTTTGCCTGCTGTTCACACCAGCTTCCGTAAAGCTTCTCATTCTGCACTCAGGGTACTTCAGGATACTGCTGCTGCTGATTGGCTGGTGGTGTTTCAACTGCCCTCCGATTTTCATTCCCTGTTACGTCATTTCCATTATACTTGATGGTAAATATGCTGTATTTAAAGCTATTCTATAAAGGGTAGATATTACACAGAATGTCATTGCATTTGTCACATTGACTCAAAAACAGAATGTGCAGATAATACAAGGGGCTGCAGAGTGATTTCAGTGTGCAGATAGTACAAGGGGCTGCAGAGTGATTTCAGTGTGCAGATAATACAAGGGGCTGCGGAGTGATTTCAGTGTGTTTCGTTGGAAGGCTTGGATGGGTACGCAGCCCGGCGCCTCAATCAGATTTCAGAGTTTGGAGCCTGGCTGGATGTCGTGATTGATAACCTGGGGAGAGGAATGCTGTGGAGCACCTTGTTTGAGGTACGAGTAAAGCTGAGCAGAATGAGAAGGCTCCTTCCACAGATCTGTACAAACAAGATGTGTTGAGCAAGTGTGTCCAAGCCTGTTCTACAAAGCCTTTAGGAGTCTCATACTACCAAAAAGGGGGTGACCTGAATAAGTGTCAAAATACAGTTCCTGTGACCTGTGTCTCTCTCTCTCTCTCTCTCTGACCTGAATAAGTGTCAAAATACAGTTCCTGTGACCTGTGTCTCTCTCTCTCTCTCTCTCTCTCTCTCTCTCTATATATATATATATATACACACACACACACACATAGTATATTCATGTTTTGAATCCACAATGAATATACTTTTCATGCTGCTTGCTCTGTGATCTGAAGGTGGGGTTTTCCTTTGTGTTCCGCAGTGGGGATATTTTGTTTCTGCATTAGAATGGTGTGTGTTTGTCTGCACACACAGCAGCATGGGTGCTGAGTGGAAGAGCCACTTCGGATGCAGCCCCTGGTGGATCCAGAGAGTCACAGCAAACGGTGAGAATTTACAGCAACTGGAGAGTAATTTCGGTTCATCAGCAGGGTAAGCTGAAATACAAAAAACCATCTGATTGTAGAACTTTCAGTGCATTAAAAGCAGCTCACCTCTGTGTACTCTACAGTTGTGTTTTCCCTGTAAACAGGTTTTAAGAGCCCGCTGGGTGTGCTTGGTATAGCTGGGCTGCACGTCCTGCCTGTCTGGTTGTACGGGTATCAGAAGGGAGTCCTGACAGATGTTCTCTCTGTCCCGTTTGCACTGCAGTGCTGTGTTATAGCCATCCTCACTGCAGGCAGGCTCCTGTGTTTTGCTGTGGAGGTAAGATATCACTTCCTTCTTTATTTTCACACCATTTGTTTTAAGCAAGATAATCCTAGCATATTGTGACTGTGCAGTTCAGCAGCTCTACCAGTCTAGGGTAGTGGTTAATTATGCACAGTATTTAAACACACCGATAATCCATTTGTCTCTACAAAGGTCAGGAAAGCACACAGTGTTGATGTTGTTTGATATAAGTGGGAAAACGACTGAATGAAATAATTTAGAAATGTGCCATGTTTAAACACAGACTGTGACTGGGCTGATGGGGGGAGTCAGTTAGCACCGTTTACTTCGTTTTGATAAGATGACTTGAAACTAACTCGACACAAAAGCCACTCTCTTGTTACAGGCCACTGTGGCTGATCCCATTTCCTACTTAATGAGCTTCACTGTTGCAGGTGTGGTGTCTCGGGGTGCACATTAAGTTCCTCACAAGAAGTGACCAGAAGACAAAGGAAAAAGACTGAAGCCCCTCTGTGTCCCAGCCCCTCTTGTGGATTTCAAAAGGAGTGCTGTTGCATTTTAAATGTAGAGTTTCTAGTAAAAGTTTGTGTTGTAACATTTTGCTTTTAGAGTAATGACATCTCCAAGTGCAGCAACAAGAGCTTTAGGGTGAATAAAATAATGTGAAATATAAGATGAATAATGTTTGACTGCCTCTATTTTCAATCCTTTAACTTCAAACCATTCTTCGCATTCTAAAGGCATTTACATTTCAAGCAATACTGCAATGACACTAGAATAAGCAGTGTGTGTGTGTGTGTGTGTGTGTGTGTGAACATCTTCAAGGCTTCAAACAAAAATGGACTGAAATATCAGTTACTTGTTTAAAAAAAACCTCAGGAAACAAAGGCTACAACATCCTTCATGAACACTATATTTAGCAGATCAATAATATTTTTTTTTAATAGTATTTCACAATGTTGGTTACAAACGTTTAATATGGTTTGATGGTTACATAATATTGGGCACTGCAGACTGAATGGAATTATTCTACTGTGTTATCTCTTTACACAAGCAATGAAGCTAATTTTGGTTAGAACCAGTACAAGTCTGCCTGTATACAAATTCACCGTGGCACTATTGATGGGAATTTCAGATTACATATTGTAGTATATCTGACTGTTATTACATTTTAAAAACCTTCCATTTGAAGCTTTAAAGGGTTAACTCCCCAGCATTAAAATGTTTATGAAAGTACAAAAACAGTACAGCGTTAATATGAGTTCAAGTGAAAATCTTCAAGCTTAGTCTTCTCCATTCATATCACAATATAATCCATATATGAATTCATGTCTCCCTTTGTAAGGGAGGTACAATAACGACACATTTTGTGCACCACAAACCTGCTTTTGTTTTTCTTAAATAAGAACGGGGATAATGTGCACTTCAGTGAACTCGCTAAGGCCACTCCTACTACTTCTACCCAAGACAGCTACAGTACAGCATGACTGTCACGTGCAGCAAGCCCGACAAATTGCTTATCTTGCTGTCCACCTGGTCACAGAGCTGTAACGTGCACAGATGTGATTACTACATCTCTACAAGTGGAAACTGGCAAGGGCCCTAACACAGGACCCACTCTGACCAAACCCCCCGCACTGCATCAATAAATCAATTAGTGCAGGGGTGCCAGATTTAAAAGCAACGTCTATGATTTCACTTAAAGGGAGCCTAATTAAAAAAAAAAAAAAAAAAAAACTATTACTGTCTTAGTTATGCTACTGATATGGGAGTAAAACACTATCTGGCACCTTTATTGCCCACACATTTAGAGGCACAAGCAGATTCTCCCCCCCAGAAAAATAAGCACATTTCTTTTTATAACGTGAGTAGAAATAGCAGGACTGACAACAATGTTAATCTATGAAATTACAGTTGATCATTCAGCAGTGTCTGTATTCTAAATTGCGTATTAATGAAATCGTTTCAGGATTTAATGTTCACTTGATGAGGCCTTTTCTCCACCTGTACACCCAGGGTCATGTCCTTCAGATTTCTGGGCTGTGAATTACATGTTTGGCACTGAAGCACTAGCTCCTTAGTGTTTCTGAGTGATGAACAGACTGTCCCATTGTGTCTGGATGCTGCTCACAGCACACATAGCCAAGCAGCAGCCTTGCTCGTCAACCCTGATCAGATTTTTAAGAACTAAATTTATTTCAGCTTTATAAGGCTGAAAGCATATATTTTCCTGCAATCCTCCCTCCAAAAAAGAAAATAATATTCATTTTTGTGTTTATAAATGCCTTTGTTGATGAGAATCACATCCAATTCCATCAGGCAAGTGTCCAAAACTGGCCAGATTTTGTACCCCAGAGTGAAAAAGCAAAACATAAAAGGGAAACAAACAACCACTGTAAAACAGAGAGCTGGGACGGCTTTTTGCACATTTCAAGAAATCTAATCATATAAATTACACAAACACGTCTTGCTTGTTGAATTTATGTGGGGTTTGCAATGTCAAGTATGCCACAGTTTAGTGCCAAATAAACGGTAAATATTCCATCTTTTAACAGATGAGCATTACAATTTTACTGGCACTTCCCATATCTAGAAACAGTTTGCAGCCTTTATATTGATGTAGATTAAGTATGGAATTAAAACTTGCTTTTTAATAATTTTTCTTTTTCTTTGAGCAAACTGGAAGTTAAGGTTAGGAATTTGCTGTAGTTTGGCTGTGCTTCCACATCACTGACATCAGTTCTACAATAACATTGTATTGCACTGAGTTTGCAGAAGGAAAAGCAGGCACCTGTAACAGTAATGCAGCACCTGGCACTGCTGAGGGAACATCAGCTTGGGAAGGCCAGTTCTGCTGGGAGAGCGAGGGAAGGTTCAGTGCGAGTGCATTAGCTCTCCCATAGTCTGGAACGCCTCTGAAACACAATCTTTAAAAAGACAAGTGGAGGTCCCAGTCCTACTAAATGCAAAGCTACAAATTAGACCAACGTCTCAGCAAGAAATCTTACACGATTTCCATGGCAAAGACTGCTTGTCAAATCGGTTTTTGTAACTTCAGAACTTGAAGTTTAGTATTAGTAGAACGGAATACCACGATCGAATGTGGAAAGTTATGGATGAACCTGAAACCCAAACAAGTTTAAACCTGGAATGTGCAGCCTCTCTGGATACAGTATAAGCATAAAATACAAGCCCAGCAAGTAACAGACCAGACCAGCTCCACCATGTAGTGCTGGGCTGCATGGCATCCACGTCTAAAGCCTGGACAGAAGCTGAGACGTCTTTAAATAAATACATTAAAAGAAAGAAATCGTGTGTCTTAACTTTATGCCACCACTGTAGGAATGCCTAACCTTTGCTGCAAGTTATATAACACAAGTACCTTACTGCATGGCTTTGTTTTTCCTTTTTGTCATTTACCATGCACCTCACTCAAAGAACCCAACACTGCTACACTTCTTATAAGCCAGCCACTAGTCCAATGAAATTCACTGGAGTTCAATAGTAATAGAATATAGTACAGTTTAATTGGTTTTCTTTTTCCTGGTCTCATCATAATTCATTTTAGTGCATGTGATGGATTGGAGACAACGCTGACTATTTTATTAGCATCATCATTTTTTTTTTCTTTTAAAAGAAGGGAGATCAATACAGTAGGTGTTTCGAACCCTGGTCCACAAGTGCCAAGCATCAATACATTTCTAACATCATGCATAAGTCTCACTACACTGCAACTAGCAAGGCTTTCACACCAATCCCCTACAACAGGGAGAAGAGCCCATTCAAACTCATACCCTCCTTGGAGTTCCAGGGTATAAGAGACTACACAGCAACTACACTTCAGTTCAGCAGAAAGGACACAAATGTATGTTTGTAAAGAGGCGACTGGACCTGAAAGGGGTGCTGGGCTTTGGATGATGTTTTCTCCTTGAAGCGATGCAAGGAGTCTGGGACAGTGGTATAAAAAGACAGAAGAGCAGAAGTGTAATGTGATGGAAAAGTAGCTGGGATTGGTTCAATAATCCGGGCTGCCTCTGGAAATGACGTTGTGTCTCTCCTCAGTAATACTCAGAGAAATGACAGCTGTGTTTCATTATGCTGCTGCTGGTGATGATGAAGACAGTTTATTAAAGTTTAAGGACAGAAGCTGCTCAGTCGCTATGCTGCCCCACATGTCAGGATCAGCGTTTCCAAACCACTGGGTTTTGGTTTGTTGTTGTTATTTCACAGTATGAAGGCTCCTTGCGCTTGGGAGAGATTAGTGGGTTCAGTATGCTGTGCTGTTCAGCAGCTTGGTCCTTCCACACGATCCTGGGACGAGAGAAATGACTGGACCACCTCTTCTGTGGACTGCGTGCTGGTGTTGACATCTTCAAGGGCATCTGCCACGGCAAACTGCCTGTCCCGCAGCCGGTTCCAACTCGACAGAATGTTGTGGTATTCAAAAACCTTTTCATAGTTGCCAACCGAGTTGTAGAGTTTAATGAGGCCCCTGTAATCATACTCCAGTCCACTGTATCCTTCTCCAAACAGCTTCTTGCCTGCAAGTCAACATACAGATTTACTAACAAAGTACAGGCAATTCTAAACCACATCTAAGAATTTGATAAAAATCTCAGTTCATTTTATCCTGTGTACTGAAGCCATCCTGTGCAACAGCACAATTGTATAATTAAAGCAGTATGAAATACCTTTGAA
This sequence comes from Polyodon spathula, assembly GCF_017654505.1. Taxonomy (NCBI): domain Eukaryota; kingdom Metazoa; phylum Chordata; class Actinopteri; order Acipenseriformes; family Polyodontidae; genus Polyodon; species Polyodon spathula. The sequence continues at coordinate 13,887 of NW_024472269.1, read as the reverse complement.
TCCAAAACACTTGATACAAATAGTGTTTAAATCCAGCAACAGCAGTGTGTACATATGTGAAGTTAGCAGCACTGAGCCCCAAGACTACATTAGAGAAAACACTCACCGATTGCTATGGATCTCAGGTAGAGCTTTTCTGCATCGTCGTACTGATTCATGTCATAGTTATACAAGGAGGCAAGGTGTCCCACGGACAGAGCCACTTCATAGTCCTCCTGACCCAGCAGCTGCTCCTTGATTTGAATTGCTTTGATGTGCATTTCTTCAGCTTCCTGTTTGCAAAGTAGCACAATTCAAAACAGACGCTCATTTTAATACTGCATACCGACATGCTTGTTTTGATCTTGTACGTATTTACACAGCATGCAGCGCACACAGAAAACAAAATAACAACAGCTTGTAAGCAGTTTTCTGATTCTGTATACAGACTTCAAAAAAGAAATAAAATACATTAACATTATAATGTCAGAGTGTTAAGAAATGAGGCATTTTGGGTTTCTCGCTTTAGAAACAACATTGTCTGATACCTTGAACTTCCTCATGGACTGATAAAGTCTGCCCAGATTCCCGTAGTGCTTTGCTGTCTGGACATTGAACTCCCCGAAAGCTTTTTTGGCCAGCTGCAGTGAGGAGAGGTGCAGATCGTGTGCTTCCTGAAGAAGCCTCTGCTCTGTTTCCTTATTGTGACAATCGATTGCTATCTCCTCCAGGATGAGTGCTGGGAATAGAAAGTGCAGCACAATTCAACACCAGAAACATGAAGAGCCTGCATCTACTGCACTGGACACATTGAAAGAGACTGGAATAGTGCTATAGCACAGACATGCACCACATAACAGCAGCACAGGGAAAAACACTCAAACTAGGGCTAAATCATGCACAAACTTGGCAGACACATGGCTTATTTATAATGTTGCTCAATGTTTTGAGAACAGATCCCAGTAAATTTGAATGAGGTCAAATCCAGATCAGCTCAGTGATGACTACAGAAGCACTAGCAACAGTTGTACTGCCCTGCTGGGGCCCTGTTCTAGCAACAGTAAAGAGGTCCTGGTTTAGCGAGGTCCGCTCTCCCGGTCCATGTACAATCGGTACCTTTGACCCGTTTGGATGAAGCCAGCAGTAGATGGTCTTCTGGGAGGATGTGGGTGATGATGTCTATGGCACGTTCAGCATGAAATCTGAAAGTACAAACCACTCTTTAATTCTGTATTCGTTTGCTAAAGTGAACCAAGCCAATGGGTATTTTTGAAGTTAACAACAGGCACGTTTTAGGTTTAAACTGAAGTAACTACACACAAAGTAGACTTTACTGAGTGCCTTTAAAACAATAAACTGTCTATCAAACAGGCGCAAGACTTACAGTGCATTGTCAAATTTCCCAGAGCTGTACTGGTGCACATAGGAAGAATATGCCAAGTCTTCGTGTGCAGTGGCTACATGGATGTTCTTGCCTCCAAATACTGACTGCCGGATATCAAGCGCTGTCTGCAATGGAAACATCATTTAGATGAACACAGCATAGCGGCCCGATGAGACAGTCAGCTCTACCGATCTGAACACAGCACACTGCAGCACTCACTGCCACACTCACTCGCCTCTCAAGGGCGTGAATGAAACAAACATACCTGGTAAATAGCAACAGACTGACAGATGTTATCTACGTTGAGCAAGTAAAACCCATAGTCGAGAAGCGTGTCGGAGTACTTGGGGTGTTTGTGCCCAAAGTGTTCCCTGGAAAAACACATCAGGATCAGTTAGAAAAGAAATAAGGCCAAGTGTTCTATGAATTAAAATGAAGCAACTGTAGGGATAACTTACCGTGCTAAATAGACGGCATGTTTTATCAATTGCTCTGCTTTCCTGAATTCCCGCTTCACCACACAGGCCTGCAGGAACAAGCCCAATACAAACAGGGAGGAAAATAAACCAACTGAAAAAGTGTCCTATAGACCAACTGGCCTCCCTCAATCAAACAAGTCATTTTTATATTCTTTAAATCAATGGAAATCCCCAAGGCACATGCAAACTGCCTCAATTTGTGTCTGTTTGTTCAATTCACTGATGTTCGCTCATTGCAGAAGCTCTTCAAAGACCCTGAACAGTGATGGATGGATTTGCATTTGTGTCTGTTTGAGTGTGCGGCTTCCTTTTTTCTTCTGTGCTTAATTGTACAACAAAGCAAACAGTTATTTGGAAAGTTACCTTAGAAGCTTGTCTTAAAACATCAACCACCACTTTCACTGGTAACCCAACTGTGATCTCCTTCATTGCCGCTATACACCATTTATAAGCCTGGAAATAAGAAAACAAACAATATTTCAAAAAGATCAAATTATCAATTGCATTCACAACCATCGCATTTACAGAAAATAAAACAGAGTGAGGGCTAATAAGAGCAGCCTGACCCACTGAGCAGTGTTCTCAGGAGAGGAAATCCATCTGCACTGTATTACAGGATTATGGGAATGCAATGAAGAGCAATGGCAAGAAATAAAACTGAAAGGAATAGTAAATGCACTTCTTTATTTTCCATGGACTCATCCAGAGGTCAGAATTGAAGCACGGCACGTTCTGAGGATTGAATGTGGTGCTGCTGCACAAAGCTGATTATTAGGAGGGTAACGGGGCACCTCATGAAGCTTCTCATTAGAAATAAACTCCATCACATACCTTTTTCTTTTTTTTTTGTTAAATACATTTTGTTTTTACTACAGTGCTTTTTGTCCCAAAATATAAAGTGTTAACAGCCATCTAAATGATCCCACTAAAAGCCTAATTTCACTTGAGCACAGGACATACCTCATCATAGTGGCTTTTTGCAAAGAGCAGCGCACACAATTCCCCATACAGCGCTGCCTTGTTCGCCTGGTGGCCGTGTTTGGCTAGTTTGTCCATGTAGGACTGCGCTAGCTTAAAGGTCTCTTCTCCTAAATGGTATTTGCAGTTGCCATTGCGTACATGGAGTAACCTAGAGGGGGGTTAACAAGAGACAAAACGTGAACCCAGAATGGTCCCATTCTTTAAAGGGTTCTTAAAGAATATGCTGAAGTGTATTCCAGCTAGCAGTCTACTCAAGCTACTGCTCAAGCAGCAGGATGATGGAGGTCTCACCTTACACAGCACTCTACAGCTCGGTACCAGTGCAGCACCTCATCGTGTAGTGTACACAACTGCAGACACGACAGGAACACCTTTTCTGCATCTCCGTACCAGCCTGCATCAGACAGGAACCCTCCTGAAAGAGACGTGACCAAGAACACAACACGACTCCTTCACTGCAACACAGCTGTCTACTACACCTGCTCCTTCTCTTTGGAATCCACGGTGTGAGGTTACAGATGGGATACGGTACAACCTTGCTCTGACTCACCCCAGCATTCTGTCTATTTGGTTCAGATTGCAAAGCTGAATAGCTTAGTGGATAAACCCTGAACACTGCTATGCAGGTAGATACTTGAACCCTGGGGGTCTCACAGTCACCCTTGAACTTACCTAAAACAAAGCCGAATTGGACGGCCTTTTCTTTGACATGTCTGTCGGACTCTGCAATGTAGGAGCAGCGGCGGCTGAATGAGCTGGCCAGCACGGAGGCCACTTTCACACCATGATCCATTAATGCCTGGAAACAGTGATGGAGAAGGTGTCTGCAAAGAGAGCAGGGGAGTCAGAGTCTCCAGTGTGTGTGTGTGCGTGCCTGTAAATACAAGCAGAATTACTGTGCACAAGATAATAATGACCCCGGTTTACATCATTTCCCTCAAATGCTGAAAATATTGAGCTGCCAAAAATGATTAATGACAATGTCAAATCCCAAGATGGACTTTATCAGTGTGGCATCTGAGGCCAAATTCTTTGCATGTCATGTGACAACGACATCATCTGCTTGGTGCACCATGAGGCACTGTGCAATACCCCTAGAACATTAGGAACACATTTACATATCAAGCGGCTCTTACAGGCCCCAATGTCAGGGGTGAACACTTCCTTAAATCTTACATACCTCTTGTCAGAAGCACGGAGCACTTTCGCAAAGACCTCAAGTTCACAGAACTCACCGCCCAGCTGGCAAAGCCTGCCTTGTTGATAAAGCTGAAAAACAGCAAAAAAGAAGAAATACTCTCATTCATTTTTAAAACAGTTACATAATCAAGATACTAATGCCTGGTCTCTGGAGCTTACCAGAACAGACTGATGAATACAGTGGGTTTGGTGGCTGATCAGGATCTCAACAGAATTTACTGTAGGGGTGTCGACCTTCAGTGAAGGCATTCAAAGGTTTTGCCCACTCTGCTATAAAAGCCAACAGAAGCCCATCCCCAATGCGATCAAGGTACCTCCCACACGTCACGAGTCTGTTGAGGGATCTACACATTTCACCCACATGAACGTCACATTGTTTAACTCACACAGTGAGCTAATAAATCAGCTGTGGTGTAAAGTACTACTCTTAACCTGTCCCCTTTCATTCAGAGACGCAGCACATTCTTGTATAATATTAGAAGGCTTGACAGACACGTGACCCAGTCACTTCCACTCTAACTAACAACTTTCTACACTTCAATTCTAATGAGACTAGTTATTTGGGTAGGCACTAGGGACCAACTTCAAAAACTAGAAACTCTGACTTTTTGTGGTGGTGTCATTGGTGTATCCACTTCAGCCAGGAATCTGTGAGTAATCTTAGATTCTGGTCTTAGTTTTGAGGCTCATGTTTTGTCAGTGGTTATGTCTTCTTTCTAGCACCTATGAAACACTGCTAGAGTTCGCTCTACCCTTTAGCAGAAGGATGCTGAGAGTGTGGTCCATGCTTTTGTAACATTGCGTATTGATTACTGTAATGCATTGTTGATGGGGCTGCCTTCTCACCTGGTGAACTAGTTACAACTGGTCTACGAAAAGCATTACTGTGCTTAACTGGCTCCCATCACATTTTACTTGCAAATTTCATTTGAGATAAAAGAAGACGTGTTTAACTTTCTGGCGCCCAGCCTTCTCTCAAACTAAACCAGATCACACCACACAACAGAGTTCTGGATAAAGTTCCGTCCAGGGGAAAACCCGAAATAAAATAACACAACTACGTGACTTCCGTTAGTGCTTCATTCCACATGTAATTTAAACGACCCTGACGTGGAAAACAGCGAAGAAAGCAGGCTTTACAACAGACAGCAAGTCCTCCCGTGGTCTTGTATTAACAGTCACTCTCCTAAACAGAGCTGTTACAGTGATGACAGGCACATGTCTGAGGAGCCTTGCCTTTGTTTATTTACAGCGAAGTGAACCTAACGGTACACACTTCTCCGGCACAGTGTTTAACATGTTGTGACGTCACTGATTTGACAATCATAAAACACAGAATACCTAGAAATACCCTTTTAAACAAACAGAGAGCGACATCCACTAAACCCACTTGTTCACATCTCGTGTAATCTATTTCAAAGATGTCACTCAACACCGGCGTGCTCCGCGTTCCCGGACACTAGCAACAATGCAGCCACGCATCTACCCGAGTAATACTTACATTAAGAAGACATTTCAGAAACTCTTCCGAATCACTCACTATAGCTCCTGTGTTCCCAGGACTGGCAACGTAACATCCGCGCAGCATGGTATGTTTACAAGAAAGTCAGACAGAGAGAAACTGACGAGGCTCCACGAAAACCACACACCGCTTTGACTCCCAATCATTTACAGCAATACTATTTTTGTTTATTGGTTGTTATTTTTCACACGCAACGCCGTTTCAATACCGCTATGCCACCTAAACGGGTACCCAACGCCAGCCATTATGTCATGTCACTACACTCAAAACTTGAACAGACCCGCGGCACTAAACGGGTACTGGGCCCTTACCTTGTAATACACATCAAACTGTATGTTCTCCGGAAGAGAGCGGATCTCCCTGCGAGATCGGCTGTAGCTGTCTACCACGGCTGAAATGGCAGTATTGTACAGCGTCTCCGGGATCCACTCCAGCTCCACAGCAGCCATGTTGTTTTCCTCTGCTCGATGCACCAGCCCCCACCTTCCTTCGCTCTCAATATCCTTACAAAATGAACCACTGCTTCACTCCCGCATTCACAGATACCCTCCTAGCACAGAGCGCACCGGGGACGCTGGGGCTCTGCTGAGACCGTGTCAATGCAGCGTTATGCTGGTTTTTTTCATTGCCACTGGCCCGATACTTTTCCACCGATTTTTTTTTTTCTTCTTTTTTTCCTCTGCGCTGGTCGACGCGGTGACGTCATCACGCAGCGGCTGTCAGGCAGCTCAGTTCGTTGATTTTCTGCGCCCGGCGTTGCTGCTCTATTCGTAATTCGTGTGTATTTATTATGACTCTGTGAGTCACAAGCATTGTTTGTTTAAATATATGCATCTATTCTCATACCACAACTCACTCGAAGTAGCATGCTAAAAGCACTGTCTGATATTAGCGATCAAGCTCTACAGTAATTATACATTACAGCACACGCGTATTTATGGTAATCTTGCTAATAATCTAATATTTACACTCAAAGGGTTTTTTCTTGCAAGGGTGGATATGTCATGTGCATGAGCAGCATTGCCGACACGGGGCGCTGCTCGAGACGCCCCTGGGTGTCCCCGGGCTCGGTTGGTGACGTCACTGCGTTCCCGAGCATGCTCACAAAGCGTCCGAAATAAACAATAGCGGCGCTGCAAGGACGGGTTTGAGCACCGCCTGAGGAAGAAGAGCTAACCGGAGACCGGGAATAACCAGCTGCGATCATGGAGAGCCGATTCTCTTTACGAGTGAGCGTCTTTTCAGACCAGGGGGGCAGGAAATACATGGAGGATGTAACCGAGATTGCGGTGGAGCCCGAGCCGGGCGAAGAGGAGCTAGCGCTGACCGGAGCCGGGGAAACAAAAGAGGGAACCGGTGTTTCGGTCGAAAACACGCCGGGGCCGGGGAAGATCGCCTCGGCCGGCGGTGTAACAGAGCAAGGCGGTTTTAAAAACACTAACGGCCCGTCTGCTAGGAACGCCAGTAGAGATACAAGGAAACACAACATTGTAATTGAGAACTACGAAAGTTCACAAGCAACAGAAACCGTGGACGGTAACGCTACTAATCCAAGCTCCCGGAGCGGGAGGTCAGTGGGGTTTTTCGCAGTATTTGACGGGCACGGGGGCCGGGAGGCTGCCCAGTATGCCCGTGATCATTTATGGGATTTGATAAAGAAACAGCGAGGGTTTTGGTCGGCGGATTCCGGAGAGGTTTGTGCTGCTATCAGCAAGGGCTTCGTTGCTTGCCATAATGCAATGTGGAGAAAGCTACGTAAGTATTCTGCAATGCGTACACACGTTATCAGCACTGTGGGGTGTATATTCGGTGCTTACCGGTACACACGTTATCAGCACTGTGGGGTGTATATTCGGTGCTTACCGGTACACACGTTATCAGCACTGTGGGGTGTATATTCGGTGCTTACCGGTACACACGTTATCAGCACTGTGGGGTGTATATTCGGTGCTTACCGGTACACACGTTATCAGCACTGTGGGGTGTATATTCGGTGCTTACCGGTACACACGTTATCAGCACTGTGGGGTGTATATTCGGTGCTTACCGGTACACACGTTATCAGCACTGTGGGGTGTATATTCGGTGCTTACCGGTACACATATTCGGTGTTATCAGCACTGTGGGGTGTATATTCGGTGCTTACCGGTACACACGTTATCAGCACTGTGGGGTGTATATTCGGTGCTTACCGGTACACACGTTATCAGCACTGTGGGGTGTATATTCGGTGCTTACCGGTACACACGTTATCAGCACTGTGGGGTGTATATTCGGTGCTTACCGGTACACACGTTATCAGCACTGTGGGGTGTATATTCGGTGCTTACCGGTACACACGTTATCAGCACTGTGGGGTGTATATTCGGTGCTTACCGGTACACACGTTATCAGCACTGTGGGGTGTATATTCGGTGCTTACCGGTACACACGTTATCAGCACTGTGGGGTGTATATTCGGTGCTTACCGGTACACACGTTATCAGCACTGTGGGGTGTATATTCGGTGCTTACCGGTACACACGTTATCAGCACTGTGGGGTGTATATTCGGTGCTTACCGGTACACACGTTATCAGCACTGTGGGGTGTATATTCGGTGCTTACCGGTACACACGTTATCAGCACTGTGGGGTGTATATTCGGTGCTTACCGGTACACACGTTATCAGCACTGTGGGGTGTATATTCGGTGCTTACCGGTACACACGTTATCAGCACTGTGGGGTGTATATTCGGTGCTTACCGGTACACACGTTATCAGCACTGTGGGGTGTGGGGTGTATATTCGGTGCTTACCGGTACACACGTTATCAGCACTGTGGGGTGTATATTCGGTGCTTACCGGTACACACGTTATCAGCACTGTGGGGTGTATATTCGGTGCTTACCGGTACACACGTTATCAGCACTGTGGGGTGTATATTCGGTGCTTACCGGTACACACGTTATCAGCACTGTGGGGTGTATATTCGCTTGCTTACCGGTACACACGTTATCAGCACTGTGGGGTGTATATTCGGTGCTTACCGGTACACACGTTATCAGCACTGTGGGGTGTATATTCGGTGCTTACCGGTACACACGTTATCAGCACTGTGGGGTGTATATTCGGTGCTTACCGGTACACACGTTATCAGCACTGTGGGGTGTATATTCGGTGCTTACCGGTACACACGTTATCAGCACTGTGGGGTGTATATTCGGTGCTTACCGGTACACACGTTATCAGCACTGTGGGGTGTATATTCGGTGCTTACCGGTACACACGTTATCAGCACTGTGGGGTGTATATTCGGTGCTTACCGGTACACACGTTATCAGCACTGTGGGGTGTATATTCGGTGCTTACCGGTACACACGTTATCAGCACTGTGGGGTGTATATTCGGTGCTTACCGGTACACACGTTATCAGCACTGTGGGGTGTATATTCGGTGCTTACCGGTACACAAGTTATCAGCACTGTGGGGTGTATATTCGGTGCTTACCGGTACACACGTTATCAGCACTGTGGGGTGTATATTCGGTGCTTACCGGTACACACGTTATCAGCACTGTGGGGTGTATATTCGGTGCTTACCGGTACACACGTTATCAGCACTGTGGGGTGTATATTCGGTGCTTACCGGTACACACGTTATCAGCACTGTGGGGTGTATATTCGGTGCTTACCGGTACACACGTTATCAGCACTGTGGGGTGTGGGGTGTATATTCGGTGCTTACCGGTACACACGTTATCAGCACTGTGGGGTGTATATTCGGTGCTTACCGGTACACACGTTATCAGCACTGTGGGGTGTATATTCGGTGCTTACCGGTACACACGTTATCAGCACTGTGGGGTGTATATTCGGTGCTTACCGTGCTTACCGGTACACGTTATCAGCACTGTGGGGTGTATATTCGGTGCTTACCGGTACACACGTTATCAGCACTGTGGGGTGTACATTCGGTGCCTATTATTGTTTTTATTATTTTTTGAAGTGTCTTACAGAGACTTAAAAGTCAAATCTAAACATCGTCTATAAACTTGTATTTAGTTCGTAGTCGTTTTATTTTCTTTGTTAAATATTCGATTACTCGTCTTATCTTTAGTTAAATGTCACATTTACACTGACGTTACTTGCATTTGAACCTTGGCGCCAAATGCAGCAATCTATAATTCTGCTCCCCCCCCCCTCGGCGTATGGTAGTAGGATACATTCATGTGACAAGATTACTTTTATTTGTTGTGATTCGATACGAGGATCCTTTAGCAGGAGCTAGAATTTCATGCAGAGTCAAGCCCCCATCACCCCGTATCTCATTCACTTGCTAAAGCTGGGAAGGGGTTCGAACCCCACATACATACCCCAGTATATCCTGCACGGTGACTTTAGAAATACTGCAGACGCTTTCATTCACAGCAGTAAGACCAGTTGCAGTGGAGCAAGCCTGTCTGATCATGCTGTGTTGAGGCTTGTAAGATGTTAAAATGCCAATTGCCTTCTACGTTTGTTCTGGACCAAATAACAAAGCATTTTAATGAATTCATTTTAACATACCCTTGCCTAACTCTGCAATTTGTGAATGGAATTAAATATTTTGTTTTAGTTTGTCTTTGTGAACCTTGCTGGCTTACAAGCTCCTCAGCGTTGGGAAATGATTTCCTGGTGTTTTCAGTTTGGGTGTGTCTCCTGTAAACAGAACAGTATGCATTTTGTAATAAAGTGCTTTCATTGTCATAGCAACAATACCCAGTGCAGTGGAGTGGACATTACCAGCTGCTACAATACTGACCATAACAATATTTTCTCACTTTGTGTACACATTTAATGATATGTTATATTTTATTTCACTGCTCCCAGGGATCATTCTTCTGCATTTATAAGTCCTGCTGTGAATGCTGTAGTTCCACGGAGGGCTGTGAGAAAGCTGTGCTGCACTGTGTCTAGGGATGTCTGCTGGCAAAGTCCCGGAGAACATGCCTGGGCTTGACAGGGTGTGCAGACAAGAGAGTTCTCAGGACTTGTCAGGAAGTGTCTGCTGTACTGTGCAAACAGAGAGCTGAATGTCTAACTGGGACATGCATGTAATATTTTGTAGTAGAAAGACATTCACATGGACAATACAGACCTAGCCTTTGATTACTCTACACTTAAATATAATCTGCTTACTTCACCTGTGCTAAAAGTAGCTTACTCATTTTCTTCATTACTCTGTCCCATTTGTAGCGCGACTGTCCAGTAAAAATCAATTATCCACTAACTGCATAGACCAGTCATGCAGATCTGCACAGCCACTTGAGTCATGTTATCATGTGAGCCTGTTTCTGTTCTAACGATTGCCACTTCATTTTGTTAAACAGCGGAGTGGCCAAAGACCATCACAGGGCTTCCGAGCACGTCGGGAACCACTGCAAGCGTGGTGGTGATCCGGGGGGACAAGATGTTTGTGGCGCATGTAGGGGACTCTGGGGTGGTATTGGGGGTGCAGGATGACCCCAAAGATGACTTCATCCGTGCTGTGGAGCTCACACAGGACCATAAACCCGAGCTTCCCCGCGAGAGGCAGAGGATTGAGGGGCTGGGCGGCAGGTAGGGAGGCTGGCTTTCTATTTTAATAGTTTGAGCACACAAACCACATCATAGTTTGGCCTGGGGTCTTCTGCCACATCAGGGTCAAATCTGTAATGATTTGAGCTCTGCCTTAAAACAGGTCTGTCCGTTCGTGTGAAGCAGTGCAGTGCAGCAGTGTATTTCTCCAAAGGCTGCTAAAGCAGTTCATGTCTCAAGAAATTGCAGTGTTTGCTTTCATTCTAAAATACATACAATGATCTGTCGGGTTCTGTTTTTTTTTCTCTTGGTGACTATTGTGTAGAACAGGTAATCATTTTTTCTTTTGCTTTCTGTCCCTGTAGTTTATGCACAACACTCATATGTATATAGTAATAATACAAAAAAACAACAGCTTGGTAATACATTCATAACATTTAGTTTTTCTATGTTCTCATTTATGAGCTGCTGGCATGTGTCTCAGTCTGAAATTAGCATGCCCATTCTAAAACTGAAATGCCATCGATAAACAAATGAAATATGGCAGCAGCTGATACAAAGCTGGAAATGAAAGGAGTCCCAAGAGGGAGTCCCACCTGAGTGTGCAGGTTTGCTATGAGTTGTTGTTGTTCCTACAGCTATGAGGGATGAGCACTCGAATTAGCGGGGATCTCACTCAGGGTAGGTGTGATCTAGCCCAGCTCAGAGCATGGTGTGTGTTTCATTGCAGTGTGATCAGGAAGTCGGGGGTGAACCGGGTGGTGTGGAAGCGTCCTCGTCTGCCCCATAGTGGCCCCGTGAGGAGGAGCACTGTTATTGACCAGATCCCCTTCCTCGCTGTGGCTCGAGCCCTGGGTGAGTTTCTCCAAGCCAGACCCAATGAAGCTTATTTTAGTTTTAACCCCCCTTGCCTGACCTCTGACCCTCCCAACATTCCTTAACTGGAACCTTTTTTGATTTCCCCCCCTAATGAAGTTAGGTTTGTGCTTGCGTGTTGACCCCACCTTGCCCCTGCTCAGGGTAAAGTGTAGTGTTCAAGTTTAATGGAACTGGACCAAACTGGATCACAGCAAAACGGACCTGGCTTCTGCAAATGAGTCATGCTGCTGCCCTCTTGTGGCATCACTGGCATGTGTCCTGTAGTAGAGAACTACTGAGTCCTGAGCACACAGCCAGGCTTTTCTAATTATGTCTAAATGTAGCTTGAATATGGAAGCCCTCTTTAGCCTTCATTACAGCTTTGCAGGCAGTTAAGCGTGCAGCTGCGGTCGCTGATTAGCTGTATTACTTGTTTGCTGGAAGGTTGAGTACCTCCCGATCGCTGATGATACAAACACAGTTACAGACTCTGAACTGCAATCCTTTAGCAGAGTGCAGCAGCCCTGAGAAATTCTCATCTCTGTCAAGAGGCCAATTAAATTCCTTTTTCATGAAGAGTGCGGACTTCAAATGTCACAGTGCATCTCTAATGCAGCCTCTGCCTCCTCGCACAAGGCATCTAATTTAGCCTGCTTAGTCAGGAGTGCTCCCTGTCTCAACGTAGTAATAGCGTCCAAACTGAAGCAAAGCCTATGAGATTTTTTGAAGAGGAACAATGTGTTGTTGTGAAGGATTGCTCTGAACAAAGTAGTGTTTTGTTTATTTTGGTATTTTTAAAAAAAATGTGCCACATATTTATTAACCTTCTATGCAAACAGTTGTGAACAGGACTGTAAGACTTCACTCTTAGAACAAGAAGTACAGCAGCTGAGCATACAGAGTGAAGTCCTATGAAGCACTCCTGCTTACTGTAAAGGCTCTGGCTTTTGCTTTGGAAATCTGGAATAGTTAACGAGTCACAGGGCCTGCTTTGATTGTGCTGCTTTCCTATTTCATAACCTTTAAAAGCACTGCACTGGATGATGCTTACTGTTGCTGAAGAAACACCATTTCCTGAAGAGACTGTTCATTTCATTTATGGGGATACAAAGTTTTTTATTTTTTCTTTAACTTTGTTTTTTTCCTTTATTTATCTTTTAGATGTGCTTTTATCTGTGTGTTCATTAAAAATGAAATTAGTTCTTTGTTGGTCTCTTTCCCAATTATTTTTAAAAGCCATCGAGATGTTCTTTTGTCTCTGCACGTTTGTTCTTTGTTGGCTGGTGAGCTCAGCAGTGCATGTTTACAGGGACGCTCAAGATCACAGTGCTTTGTTTCTGAGCTCTGAAGGTGAATTGGCTCTAGATTGGAGAGGGGGCTGGTTATTGATCTGGAGTGTCTTCTGTTTTAAAGCCTCTGGAAATCTTAATTGGCCACTCTGGTGAAGAGCAGTGCTAATGGCATTTCTTCAACAGGAAGCATCTTACTGTCCTACTTTTTAAAGGTTATGGAGTCCAGTTGTAAATATATTTCACAACTTACAGCTCAGTGCTGCTCACAGCTGTATTTTAGAAGACAGCAGTTCCGTCTATTGCATTCCCAGGTATGGTTTAAAAGACAAGTGAGAGGTTAATGACTTGGGGCCACTCCCTGAACAGGTGACCTGTGGAGCTATGACTTCTACAGCAGGGAGTTTGTGGTGTCGCCGGAGCCTGACACGAGCGTGCTCACCCTGGACCCGCGGATACACCGCTACATCATCCTGGGCAGTGACGGGGTGTGGAACATGATCCCTCCACAGGACGCTGTGTCAATGTGCCAGGACCATGAGGAGGAGACACAGGTGAGCTGCACTTCTGCACGCTTCTCAAAGCAAAGGGAAAACCTGAGAGACTTCATGTGAACTTCTGAACTGCTATGTATCTTGTTCTGTATACATTTTAGAATA
>NW_024472268.1:0-75000 GCF_017654505.1 Polyodon spathula | reverse complement strand
ATTGTACTCTATCTATCTCTCTGGACTTGTATTCTAGAACACAGACAAGCCACTCATTACAATTAGAATAGTTCTACCGCTTCTGCCTCATCAGCTGTGTGCTGGGAGAGTAAGGAGATGGTTTCACTATTACCTGCTAATGATGCTCCTTTATTTCTAACCCTGGCTAGCCTACGAGTCCTGTTCTTTGTCTACCTGTCTGTCACACTACACTCTTCTAGATCCACATTCCCCTGGCAGCTTCTCCTATTACAGTCTTCTCGCCCTACAGCTTTAAAGTCTGTGCCGACTGCACTCCTACTGCCAGCGCCACACTGCCTCTCCTCACTGAGCGCGCTCAGCAACGCAGGGTCCTTATTAGACAGGAAAAGGTCTTCGGATAAACCCCGGGCCGCTCCGTTTGAGTTTGGAAGGTGCAGAGACTCTCCGCTCGAGTGCGTGTTCTCTACGGTTTTAGAGCTGTCCTCCTCAGTCTCTTCATCACCTTCTCCCTGAAACAATTCAGGGGTGAAGAAGATGCTCTGATCCTCCTCCTCTCGCTCCTCCGGCACTGCCAGGGCGGTACAGCCACCCGGCACTTTGACTGGAGAGAGCTCCAGGACACCGCAGATTTCTACAGCCTGACCCTCATCTGCACACTTCACCTGGCTTCCCTCCTCATCAGGAAACCCTGTCCTTTCTTTACTGGTCAGTGACGTTGCTTTGTCTTCTGTAGCAGACCCGCGTTGACAGCCTCCCCAGGTGTCTTTGTCTGAAGCGCTGGAATGGAAAAGGGGCTTCTTCAGCGAGGTCGGCAGGGGAGTGGAGGCGAGTGGCAGATTGAAGAAGCGCTGGATGGTCCCTTGAGTGATTCTGCTGCTGCTGCTGCTGCTCAGCCCGGCTTTCCCCTGCGCTGACCAGCCTGCTGAAACTCTTCTCCTGGAGCTGCAGCTGCTGGACGGGACCGAGGCGGGTGGAGACTGAACCTGCTGCTGCTGTTTACACACCTGGCTACCTGCAAAAACAAAAACAATGGTACAAAACACTGTTTAATTCCGATATCGGGGACACAACGGGATAGCTTCCTTAAGACTTTTTAGTGTAGAGCCATGGCTATACTTCATAATGGCCGTGGTTTAACCATAATTTAACCAGACCCCTGTCTATGGTACTTTGTCCCATATCCCTGTTGCTCTGACTACTTTCATTCTTCAGCACCCCCAAACCGGACAAAAATCACTAGAATCGAGGTAATGTTGTATCAATAGCTTCAAAACGTTTGTGAGGATATGTGTAAAAACAAAACAAAAAACAATTCCATACAAAAAAGCATGTCCGTTTAAAAGATAATTCTACTCTGTTATAATGCCAATGTACTCTTTCTTATAGTACTGAGACTCACACTCAATATAACACAAACAAAGGTCAAGGGGATCTAATTAAAAGCAACAGAGACACATCTGCCATCAACAGCCCAGATCTCTGCAGTCTGGCCTGCGGGACTGAGTGCTATAACATGACACTGCACTGTAACTCCACACAGAGCAAGGCACAGAACAAACTAACTAACCAGCGAACCAAGAATACACGATCCCCTTACATTGTGCTTCCAGTATCTACAGCTATGGGCAGTCTCTGTAACCCCTACTTCAATCACCTCCGCTCACGGTCTCTTGAAGAGAACATTTATTTTAGTAACTAAACTGTTTGAACTGAATTAGAGGGGGCGGTGGGGCGAGTCCCATCATTGTCGCTCTTCAGATGCGCACTGCTGTATATACATCGGGACATTGTCACCTGTTTGATAAGGTTTGAAGTGCTTTCTTGCAGGGGCTGCAGTCTTGCCGTCGATATCCCTCGGCTTTGCTTCTCTCTCGTAGGGGTCAGTGTGGAGCGGTGCAGCCTGTGTGCTGACCTCAGGGGATCGCTGGCCAGTTGTCTCGCATGCCTCGGAGGTGTCCACCAGGGACAGATTGTTTAGAGAGAGCTGCCTCTGCATCCCCGGACTTCCAGCCTGCGCAGAGCACGCAGGGGCCTCGCTGTGGCCCCTGGAGAAGGACATTAGAGACTGCAGAGCACTGCTGAAGTTCGAGTGGTGCTGGACTTGCTGACGAACCCATTTGGAGAGCCCTGGTGTTAAAAAAACAAACACAATAAAAAAACATGGCATCATACTGCACATAACTGCTGTCCTGTACGCAGGACTCGTGGACGACTATCTGTGCTTAATACATAATAAAAAACAGGATCATCTCAGTCCTGGGATCATTTAAATGCTTAAAAAACAGTGCAAGGAGCTAGAATACTTTGTGCAATACACGTCACAATAGAAAAAACACCAACACACTTTTAAATGGGTGCAGGAGTGTAGAGCACAACAACTCTCCCCTCCCTCCCAGTCCAGTTATAATGGAGGAGATCTTCCCTCAGAGACAGAGGCAGTGCGGGGGATTGTATCAGTGTGTGAGACAGTGAGAGACGGAGGCAGTGCAGGACTGTCAGTGTGAGAGGCAGAGGCAGTGCAGGACTGTCAGTGTGAGAGACGTAGGCAGTGCAGGACTGTGTCAGTGTGCGAGACAGTGAGAGACATAGGCAGTGCAGGACTGTGTCAGTGTGCGAGACAGTGAGAGACAGAGGCAGTGCAGGACTGTCAGTGTGCGAGACAGAGGCAGTGCAGGACTGTGTCAATGTGCGAGACAGAGGCAGTGCAGGACTGTGTCAATGTGCGAGACAGAGGCAGTGCAGGACTGTGTCAATGTGCGAGACAGAGGCAGTGCAGGACTGTGTCAGTGTGCGAGACAGAGGCAGTGCAGGACTGTGTCAGTGTGTGAAACAGTGAGAGACAGAGGGAGCCAGGACTGTGTCAGTGTGCGAGACAGAGGCAGTGCAGGACTGTGTCAGTGTGTGAAACAGTGAGAGACAGAGGGAGCGCAGGACTGTGTCAGTGTGTGAGACAGTGAGAGACAGAGGCAGTGCAGGACCGTGTCAGTGTGCGAGACAGAGGGAGCGCAGAACTGCGTCAGTGTGTGTGCGCCGATCGTGCCACACAACCTGCAGAAGCAGCAGAACTCTTGTAAATGAGATGCTGAATCTCAAGTGACTCACAGGAATAGGATTGCCTCATTAAACAAAAAGGTCAATGCCTCAGTTTATTTATTTTATCCATATTACTGGACCAATATTTAAACTTCATATTATTTTAAGACAGAACCGCAATGTAAACCAGTACAGGAAATGAAACAAACAAACAAAACGCACAAATGTACTTTTGTGTTTACAAACCAAGCAACAAACAAGAAGAGTTAGAACAGTAAATGACTGGACTGTGAAATAAACAGTGTTATGCAGCTGTTGCGTGTAGAAATGCAGATAGGATTCTAGCTCCACCCAGTGTCCAAGGGATGCAACTACAGGTACAGCATATTTAGTGCACCAGAAATCAGTCTGCATGCAGCTCATTCCTTCAGTTGTTTCAATCAGGAATATTACTAGAGCAGGCTCCTAAGGTGAAGCATAACTGTCCTGAACACATCCATTTCTAGTACTGCCATGGCATTAAGAGGCAGCAAAACGTACGAATCTTAACTAACGTCTTATGCGTTCTTGTATCAGTTGGTTATCAATAATAATTAGAACATTATTCATTTGCAATTCAAATGATCTAAAATAAATGTTTATGCTTGTTTTTTTGATGCATTTAATTTATTTATGTAGTTAGCAACGGCACACAACGTTTGAAATGCTTACAAAAACACGAAAAGGCAGAAAACAACGACAGCGATACCTGTTATGTACTTGTTAGGGTTGCATCTGAAACGGTCGTCAACCAAAATCAGGGCTCCCCAGTCGTTCTTGTGTCGGATACACCTGAAAATGAAACACCGCAATATTCTTTTATAAGCTGAATGAATGTAAACGCCTGCATATTGTGCTGTACGCTGCCCAGCAGAGATGATGCACACAAACCTCCCCAGCGCCTGATTGAGAGCTCGGAAAGCCTGGATCTCGTACCACTGGCTGCCTGGCAGGAGCCCGCGTGTCCTGCAATGCTGGTCATTGTACTTCCTCTTCAGTTCCACCTTCGCCAAATCAAACAACATTCAAGTAAAAGCACTTCTTTACACTCCCCTAAGAACACACACGTTAATAGAGCTGTATTGATCAATGAATAAAACAGACATGTCAACTGGATTTGCATTCAACCCTAACACGCCTGTGTTTCTTTAAGGAAGATTAACCGATGTTCAACAATAAACATTCAGCTGTGCATTCAAAAGGCAAGCAAAACATTCAAATGAAACATTAATGAAACACTTTACACTCAGGATCCCTTTTTAAAAGGGTTTAAAAGTAGCAGTAAGAGCGCTCATGCTTTCTGTTCAATAAAAGATTCAGGATGGGAGTCGTGGCCAGTTGAAATGATCACTGTGGAAGACACAACACTTGGTTAACCTGCAACGTTCACAAAGTCACAAGAGAGGAAGAAAAAGTGCATTGATGGGGAAATGATTTGATTAAATCAAGGCAGAGGAAGACGGACCCCAGAACGATTCTATTCCTGCGCATCGCAGAGACGACACTCCAGGCCTGAAGAAGTTTATCCTTGCATGCCTCTGCGGACAGATTTGTTATGAAGGGGGTAAGAAGGAGAAAGAAAAAAGGGAAAATGAAAAAAATAAATCCCTTTTTTTTTTTTTACAAAACTGCTTGCCACAGAAATGCCATGAAAGCATCCATCAATGTTTCCACTGCTCCATATTTTAATGTTAACCTTTTTCCATTGACAAGTGAAAAGTTCAATTCCCATCCGACACGATCTGCTCCGGGACAGGAGCCCGGAGACCTCCAACTGCTTGTGACAGGTAACCGCAATTCAATTTACAATAGGACATGTCAGACGGCAGAGCACACATACAGGGCAGTCATGTGACAATCAAAGACAGGTTTGAGAGTGACGGAGCCTGCCCCCTGCTCCCTGCTCCCTGAGCTGTACTGGGATGGCATGGAAACGATTGCAGTCACACAGTAAATCCACGATTGGTGTAATGACGACTGGGAAATATTTTGAAACGGTGCGTCCGATAAGCACGTGCATGTTTTCTGTACAGTGAAGCTCTCTGTGCATTTCACTGCTGCAAACTGATCACATGACCCATCCCTGCCACTAACTCTGACATGAACACACAGCAGCTGTTGCGCATTCCACGGAACTCACATGGTTAATCATCAAGTCCAAAGCCCAGTGATAAAAGTAAAAGGCCAGCTCCCCGAGGCTGCAAATGCCATCTAAATACAATCTCAATCTATTTCACCATCCAACCTGTCAGACATCACGTCCAGGCTCAATGCAACATGACAGGCTGCATATGTGAAAAAGCCAATTCTTGCTGCTAGCAAATATTCAAAATGTGCAATAAAACACAGGCTAGAAGGAATTAGTTAAAATGTCAAAAGATAGCCCTTTTTTTCCCTTTTACCTGTTCATCTTTAAAAACACACACCTAGCCATCAAGCATGCTTTATAGACAAGTGGCTGTGGTGAGCAGCAGGGGGGTGCCCTTGGCAAAGCCAGCCATCCTGTAGCTGTCACTCAGATTCCTCTCTGGTCAGTCTCAGAGCTGCTGCTCATATTCCTTCACTTGAGGGTTTAGAGCACAGCTCTGTACCTGATCATACCAGCTGCTGCTTTCTACATCTTGCACTTTATATTGAAAAACAAACTAGAAATAAAACACTTTGGTTACTTACTCAACATTAAAAACGTGGCAAGTAAATTATATTCTTGTAGCGCTAACTCCACAATTCAGAACCTCACAATTATACATATAATGTACATTAAAAAATAGTTATGGAGCTTCAAAGTTTTTTATATAGTTCTGCTAATGTATAGCAATTTCAATTATGCTGGGTTTAATAACAGTTATACAGTACGTGTTTATACTCCAAGATCTAAGATGCCCTACAAAAATCTAGAACAAAGACATTTACAACCACGATTAGGATTTTAACAGCACACATTTGTGTATCTTAATCCATCTTAAATCTCTGATCTTCATTCAAAGCACAGAGCCCTAAAACCCAAAGTGTATATCAGAAAGGCTCAGCAGAGGAGCCACGAAGGCACACTGTGTCCAATCCAGCGTCTAGACTCCGAGCATTCGAAACACACCAGCCCCTGGAAATATGGCATTACTGACTCTGCATTGCAGTGTACATGTTTTTAGGTCAAAGCCACCACGTTCTCTTTCCACTGGCAAAGACTGAATTTAAATACTGAACAAACTTTAGTTTATGTTTTCAGGTTTCACCATAAAAGCACAGGAGAATGAGCAGCACAGATCGGACATGCAACTAATATCCTGCTAGCTTTGTAACATTAAAATCTAATGCAACCAAAACTCTCCACTGAACGGCAAACTCAATCCATTTCCAGTGGAGCAGAAGTGAAAAAAAATCAAGCCGTTTCCCTGGAGGTAGGAAGGTGCCGCGTGCACGGCTGCTGCTGTGTTTGAGGGGAGCTGCTGCAGAGAGTCAATCATCCCGGAGACCCCCCGGAGACAGCTCAGCTCTGGAACCTGAGACACACTTTGACAGTCAAGTCGAAACTTAAAAGGTCACGCTACCTGCTCTGGACAGGAGAAACACAACAAAATCACGATGGAACTGTTCATGGATCGCAATTATTATTATTATAAATAACTGCTCAAGGGTTGACTATCAATACAACATGCGCATGAAAATGAAACTGTTGCTGTTACATGTTGCAGTTATCCAGAAGTTTAGTTTGATCTTTGGTTAAATCCCTGAAATACTCTGAAGTCGTAAAGAAGTGAAACGCAATCCAACCCCTTTGCTGAGCTTGCAACTTCTTATCCTCTTGCTGAAGCCAATGTTTTAAACTCAACGTGTGAGTTGCAGTGCTGTCTTTTCAAACCCTTCTTCTGCTGCTGCTGCTGCTGATGGCTGCATATGCCGTGCAGCATTCTGCAGCATGAGAAGTCTTCCTGAGCACCGAGAGTGCTCCTAGAACAGTACCCTATATCGTCTATGAATGTTTGGGCTCAGTCCTTTAGCTAATATTCCTCACCTGAAGGTTTTTGATGTTGGGGAAGGGTATTCCTATGGTCACCACGGCGCGGGCATTATCATCCGTGAAATCCAGACCCTCACTTACTTTACCCCTGCACACTGCAATCAGCAGGGCTCCCTCTTCAAAAGAGAAACAGACACATGAACACATTACAACACATCAGACTAATAACCTGCTGCCCTCAGCTCCCTTTCTTAATATCACTGCTCCCAGCTCCACTCAGATCATGCTTCGTTCCACCGTATTATTTCAGAACATCTGAACTCCAAGCTGTCACGTTCCACTAATGTACAGAACACCATGCCTCCAGAGGAGGACTTTATCCTCACTCTGGCTTTCAAGAACATAGAAAAAAACCCTATATGCTATTTTTGCTTCTAAGTTTCTTAGACGTGCCTTGCTGAGTTGAGCTGGAATGGAAATTCCTGTTCCAGTGGTTTCTTCTTTTGCCTGGAGTGTCAGAGCTTGCCAGGGTTCTGGATTGAGTGCACTAGTAAAACACTGAATTCCCCTTTCAAAACCCAGGCTTGATTAGATGTACTTGAGGACTGGATCTGTATTTACCAGCGTCCAGCCCATACAATGCCTCACACCTGAGATTATGTGCCAGCTGACAGACACTGGGAACGGACCCTTCAACACATGGACTGTCTAACCTCCCCTGTTCTTGAACAGAAGAGTTTGTAGTTTGATTCTGCAAGTCTCTGTCTGCAAGCACCTTTTTCTCCTTTCTGTTTGATTGCATTGTAGTAGGTCTGTAGCAGCTCGTCGAAGTCATTCTTGTCCCCTCCTTTGGGCTCAGTAACTACCGTCTTTATCTTGTCCAGCTTTTCCCATAAACCCGTGTGCACCCAGCGGTCTCGCAATTTGTCCAACATCTGTAAAACAATGACAACCAAAATAAACCTTGCATCACTTAATGTTACAGGTCTAGCATGAACATGCTAATCAATTAAAAATGTATGTATATATATATATATTATATATATATATATATATATATATATATATATATATATATATATATATATATATATATATAATGTCATCTCTTTAGTCAATTCCTGGATGCAACACTGCTACACGAGCTGCAGTAATGACATCAGAGGTCACACCCAGAACTGACTGCACAGCAGACGTGACTTTCCAAAAACACCCCTGCCGTCTTCAGCACTCCCCATCACAGAGCGGATTCTGAGAGCCGTCGGCAAAATGTATCTTCTTAAATGCACCAGACAACTGGTTAGTACAGCATTCCAAAAGCTGGAAGTCAGGAAGCATCCCCGAGGAACATTAATCTTGCTGCTTTTCTTGCAACAGTCATGTCTCCCAGCACACTGAGGGGACCCGAACAACTGCCATTAAATCCACAGCTTCAATCTGGCTCCCTGTTAAGTGCTAGCGTCCCAACATCCATTAATATCAGGACTTTCATAAAAGCTGGGACTTCTAAGTGCTTTCTAAAGCCAGTATGAAACTGCCAAAAAAAACAAACCAACCACCACCTCACACACACAGAACTTGAACTAATGGGAGTCTCAGGACTGCCTGCTGTATGTATTTACTTGATCAAAAATGCAACAAAACTAATGATGCATCAACAGCAACAAAGCTACGTCTGCATGGCTCATTTCACAGAATACAAGGCTATGTGTTAGCAGCAAGAGGAGGTACTGAAGAGACACCAGGTTCAAGGCGGGCCACGGGAACGAACCACATCTCCCTGATAATCTGAAGACAAGCATCTCCCATCACCCCCTCCATTCTGAAACTCTCAATTCCTTTTGCTAAATACTGTTCTAACAAAGTTTCATCACAACTGGATACAATATTTCCATGCAACATGCAGACAGGATGCAAGCGGGCAGCACCACTGCATCCCCTTGCCTGGGATATGCAGCCGAGGATATCAAAACAAAGCAGGTTGCTTTGTAATACCTTCCTGTAACCTGTCCCTTGACGAACCCCTATTCAAGTTTACCACAGCGTAGGGTAATGTGTATCCCCACAACTACCTCCAAATCAAACAGGCTTTGTTGAATTGTTCATTTTATTCACTTTTTCTTACACGGTCAACCCTTCACAAAACATTGATTATGTGCCTGACTGGCACATGGTTTAGAGAGAAAGGCATTCATTAACGCTTTTCAACAGAAACCTGGAAAGGCCACTTGATTGCCGCTTCAATGTTTCATTCTAAATCACTGTAACTAAAAGGGAGGAGAAGTGCCAACACTGACTGGCGAACTTCTTGGGTTTTCCATGGGGGTTTATTCTTTTGAGTTGATGTATATAAATGTAGTAATTCTGTCCGGAATGGTTTTGGGTTTGAGGCTGGCAAACCCAACAGCACGGTCTGGTATCTTAAAAGTCAAGCGCTCCTGAACTGTCCCTTCTGGTTTCCATCGTTTATGTTCTTTGCTGTTTGTAAAAGAAACTTGGGATTAGCAACACGATGCCACCCTATCAACCCGTGGTTTTTAATGTCTAACTGGCAGACGCTTTGTATAAACAGGGAACCAAGTCTGCTGCAGTCTAGGCTGCATTTAATTATGCATCTCCATACCTCATCTTGATTGAGATCAACCAAGTTCACCTACCCTGAGATTTAAGTACCAGGCAACTCGAGATGTGTAAAAGAAGCCCTCAATCTTCATTAGAAATATTCCCCCAACACTGCCCCAGCAGACACCCACAACAAAGCTGCATCTCATTCACTGCTATTTGTTTTTTTATAATTGGATTATGGGAAATGTTTATGCTCTGGCTTCATCACAAGCGACATAATTACTGCTCTGTCTTCACAAAACAGTCCTGAGAGGGAGCTGGAATTTCTAGAACAGTGGAGCGTACTCCTGTTCTGAAATCCCTCCCGAGAGGAGCTGTCTTATCAAAGCTCTGTTACTGGCGCTTCCACCCCCGGCCCCTCCTTATCTGTGACAACTGTATACGTTATCTGGCAAGACAGTGGGAGTCACAATATGTGACATGGGCTGTAACACCCATTCGAAACAATTAAATTAAAAAAAAAAATGAACACATTACCCAGTTCACAGGGGGAGATTCAATCACATTTTACAGGGGTGCCACATACAGCTTTTTTCTTTTTTCAGGATTCAAATCAACAAGGACACACCCCACCCCCCTGTCCATTTGCTAAAAACCAGCAACTTCTTAACTGAAAACACATGCCCTCCTCTGCTGTGAAGACAGATTACACCCCCACCTCCACCCTCACTGAAGACTGCTCCCTGCTCTTAGGAATATCAAGCAGGCAAATGTTTCAGATCATTTTCCTGTTCTTCCCCAAAATGTGTAAATTGTAATAAATTAAATTCAGCTCAATTTCAGGTTGAACCAATTTGATTTCCCTGCTGGTGGCGAAATAGCAACCGTCTGGCTTACCGTTACGGAAGAAAGAAATTGAAGAAACACACCTGAGAAGGTGAGGAAGGGGTTAATAGAAGCTGTGACCCCCCCCCCCCCCCCCCCCCCCCAAGAAAAGGATACAAATAAAACCCAAATTTAAATGAAAATAGCTGGAACGCACAGACCCTGTAGCGCACAATCCTCATAAGTAATTCAGAATCATAATTTCATGAGACACAGAGCGAGAGAGACACAGACAGAAACAGACAGAGCGAGCGAGACAGAGAGAGAGAGAGACAGACACAAAGAGCGAGAGAGAGAGAGACAAAGAGTGAGCGAGAAATAGACACAGAGCGAGAGAGACACAGACAGAAACAGACAGAGAGAGAGACAGACATTCACAAAGAGCGAGACAGAGACAGAGACAAAGAGACAGAAACAGACAGAGCGAGCGAGACAGAGAGAGAGAGGACTAACTGTAAAGGCAAGGACTGAAGAAGCCACACCGGAAACTCTACCTCGGGAGAGGCAGGTCTGCGGCCATCAACTGACCGGTAAGCTCTCCCTCTCGCCAGTTCAAACACCCAGCACTGTTACAATGTTACCAAGTTAACCGTCGTCACTCCAGATCGCTTTTTCTATCCTTCCTAACAATACACTGCGTTTCACGAACATTATAGCTGAATCTATATAGCTGAATTAAAATAATAGTGTTTAAAGCAGAGGAAAGCATTTCAGATCTCACACTGTATTGCTTCTTCATTGGCAAAAAAAAAATGAAATCAATGAAAGCTTACAAAATAAAAGGAATTAATACTAAAGCCAGAATAACGACAGTGAGATCTGGCTTTACTCTCTAGAAACATCATTTCCGAAGTTCGGGTTACACTGGTGCAGCGAGGGTTACTCCAATCTTAGAAAGAAGTGTTGGACTGCTGCTTCCTCCATTCCCAGGACAAACTGACGCGTCTGAGCTTGGGAACCACGGTACCACAAGGACTTAAAGATTGGCATGAAAGAATACTGTATATGCAAACAGAACTCCCTCAGCCAATCTGGATAGGGTCAGTTTGTCATCCTTGAGAGAGGAAACCGTAGCGGACCGCTGGGACGCTGCGCTTGCTCAACCTGTACAGCTCCCAGAGACTTCCAGACGTTCAGAATATTAATAAAGCACTGGGCCGCGGCTGCCTGGCGAAACTTTAGAACGAGCGAATTGCAATAAACCTTCATTTTCCCCTCAGTAATACGTCATTAAGACCTCTGGAAAAAGAGGACGCTGGCATTAGTTTCTCTCTCTCCAAATTCTATTACTTCTTTACAGGGCTCGGACGAAACTAAAAATAAGCGTTTTTTACTTGGTGTTCCTACTTCTGTGTGATTTACAGCTCGGAATAGTTTTACAAGGAGCGTATGAAATATTGTCAAAGCGAATAATAAACGCAGCACATAAATTATATCTTAGTACGAGCCGCTGACTCAGGCTTTGGCATAATTCTCTCACAAAAAAAAAACACACAACCCTGCAGAAAGCCAGAAAAACAACAGCTTTTCATCTCTGCA
Source organism: Polyodon spathula (assembly GCF_017654505.1). Lineage (NCBI taxonomy): Eukaryota > Metazoa > Chordata > Actinopteri > Acipenseriformes > Polyodontidae > Polyodon > Polyodon spathula. Next base: position 62,999 of record NW_024472268.1, on the reverse strand, counting down.
TCAAATTCTTTAACATTCCACTGGACAGCACTCTGCAAATCAAGTCACAGTTGTTACTATGGACCGCTCTAGAGCAGCCGCTTCTCATATGCTTCTAAATGGTTCCACTGTGCAACCATGCATGCTTTCTACAGCTAACGCTGGCTAGGATTTAGTAGCTTTGGGTTTGTGTATTTGATGTATTCCACTAATGACACCTTCACACAGCATAAAGTTTTCTAACTATGGTAACACACTATTTCAAGTCACTGCTACATGCAGCAGTATAATTAAGGAGCCTTATGTCATTGTAGTTTGGGTGGTCTAGCAAACGACTCAGAGGCTATTGCCATGTTTATGCTCAACCTAAAAGTGTTCACTTAGTCCGTGGGTTTAAATAAAACATTATACCACCTACATGCGGTGACTTCACTTCTTTGCCATGGTTACCAACTTGTTTGGCGCCATTGGTAATGCTGGTGGTGACCACAAGCCCAAGAAATGTTAGCAAGGAACAGTTTAAAAAAAACTAAAAAAACTAAAAAAACAAACACACATTGAACTTTGCAAACTCTTTCTGCCGAGGATACGTGGCCATTTCCAGTTTGAACCTTCTAATGCTTAAAAAAAACAAAAGCACAAAAAGCATGCATTATATATAATTCAAACAATATGAGACACCTCCCTCTCCCCCAGCTCTCAGTGTGGTTACAATAATGAAGTGCACAAACACAGTCTTTCTGAAACAGTTTGTTTACTTTAAAACTTTGCTTTATTTAGTTTAGTATTACTGGAGATCCTGCGATGGAGTCTGAGCCCCTCACTGTCGCCTGTGTTTCTGCACACAAACACTGCATCGCATTCCTGAAGGCTGATGATTCCAATACTGTTGTAAGAAACGTTTTCTCAGCATCCAACACCATGACACAGGGCAGCGATGTGCTCCCAGCAGCACCACGGCAACATGAGAGCAAGCAGGTAACTTCCAAACAGCAGTCTTTGACCCTTCACCTCTGGAAAAGCCCATTCGCGACACCAGCAGTGCGTCTCACCCTGGCACCAACAGCGGTCTTTGCGTCTGATACTCCACATTGCACAACAAACAGCAGCAGACTGTGAATGGACATGACTTCTTGGTCACATTACAGATCACGACACCACAAGGGTTTTTACAGACACCACAGTGTCTGCTGTTTCTTCCTCTGGACCTACAGGACACTAATGACTGCACTGTCTGGAGTCCTGTGGTTAAAATGGTTGTCTGTGCCTCTGCCATACAGCGAGGGAGGGGGGCACATTCCACTGCTGTCAATCAATCCACAGATCTGATTCCAATCGTGAATTACAAGAGCAAGAGTTCCAGAGGTTAAGCGTGTCATATACAAGTGTAACGAATGCACAGTGTCATTAACCTGTGCAGAGACGGGTGTGGTAGAGGAGCGGGGCTCTGCAGATCAGTGCGACATGCACAGCGCCATTAACCTGTGCAGAGACGGGTGTGGTAGAGGAGCGGGGCTCTGCAGATCAGTGCGACATGCACAGCGCCATTAACCTGTGCAGAGACGGGTGTGGTAGAGGAGCGGGGTTCTGCAGATCAGTGTGACATGTCCTGCCGCTACTGTTCCTTTCTGGACAGGAGGTCACTGGTGTAACAGCTGCATTTCTAACAGTGCTATTCATCAGCGATGCAGCGAGCAGACTCTCCTGAGCTAGGCTGACTTCTTCCTGTGCAATTTCATTTTCAAATGACCAAATTAAAGCATCTTCCAATAAACACTGTGAAGGATCTTGAATTGAATCAGCTTTAAAATAAAAAAAAGGGTAAAACCGGCAAGATTTTTTATTTTTAGAAGAGCCATGTCCTGCCGCTACTGTTCCTTTCTGGACAGGAGGTCACTGGTGTAACAGCTGCATTTCTAACAGTGCTATTCATCAGCGATGCAGCGAGCAGACTCTCCTGAGCTAGGCTGACTTCTTCCTGTGCAAATCCAGCTTTAAAATAAAAAAAAAAACCGGCAAGATTTATATTTTATTCAAAATTTTGAATAATAATAATAATAATAAATGCCCAAATGGAAACAGCTGGTGTCTATGTAATAAATCAGCTATTATCAATGACCTGTACTGATAGAATTCAATTTGAAAACACGCTCTTCCCAACAGTACAAAGCTATGAAATCTAACTGCCCCCAGGCAGGGGGAAAATATACGGTCATTTTCTTTAAAGAGGAACAGTTCCTCCTTCTTCAGATTTAATCCTCAAGATCCACACAAAAGAAGTAGCCTTAATCTGTAAATTATAAAACACTTAGACTGAATCTTTTTTCCAGAACAAACTCAGGGGAAAAAAAAAAACAGCCTCAGAAAGTGTGGTGAGAGCGAGGCCAGTGAAACTCAGAAGCATTAGCACTGCAGTTGCTGTGTGCTCTGACTTTGATATGACACATATTGAATAGATCACCCTCGCTCCAGGCGCCAGGCGAGATACATCTTAATGCAGACAGCTCGGCGACATGAACCCTAATGGTTCTTATCTTAATCTGGTTTAAAAGCATCTTGCATTTCTGACTGATCTTTTCACTTTCTGACATTCATTTTTATAAGGTGTTTTATTTTTTGCTGTGGTTTCTCCTCTGCATGTACAGCAGGTTTGACTTGGCTATGATGTAACTGTTAAACGATTCCCACAGCATGCAGAGTTCAAACTACGACAGGATGCAACTATAAGCATTCTAATATTCCCAGTGTAGAAACTGGTCTCCAGTAGAGCAGAACAAAGACATCGGAACAGACAAGCATTACTGAAAAGCTGGGTTTGCTATTTTGTCATATAAAAAAAAAAAAAAAATGGAATAATAAATAATAGTAATAATAATAATAATAATAAACAACAACACAGTGTAACAATTTTTTATTTTTTTTTGTTCCTGGGTAGTAAGTGTTATTTCCTAATTGCTTATGCCTCAAAAGTATAGAAAATGGCTATTATTCCCCACAAACTTTGCTTTTGTGACCAGGACAGTGATATTTCAAAATATCACTATTTCCAATGGGAAAACGGGCAAATGGGTGTCTTTTCGTTCACATAAAGTCAGAAAAAAACAACATATGAATCCAAATTAACATGTATTTATACTAAAGTAATACAAAAATGACTACAAAAGATTTAGAAGAGAGTAGTTTTTCGAGAATTACGATTATACTGTATTTGGGTCTTATTAAAACACATCCTTTTAAATATGCCTCATACAATAAAATAGAAAATTGCCCTTCAAGTGGAGAATATGAGAATGTTTTTATTGTAGTTTAACGCAGAGGTTATAAAAAGTTCACTACACTGCGCTCCCGGTCGGTGCTTGAGGCTGCCCTTTTCAGATGCTTCTCCCATTAAACTTGAATCTCTTTTACAGGGACTGGAGACACCAAGCCCCTGGTCCTCCGCTCTCACAATTAAAAGACAGATGCACCGAGCACACCCACTCAACATTAACGCATCATCACTGGAGCCACATGCATGCATCATTGATGACACACATGGCATGCTTATACCAGAAAACTGAGCAATAGTGGAACCAAAACGATGGGACGTCTAGGATTATAAGAGCAAGGACAATTGAGCAACAGTAGAACCAAAATGACGGGATGTCTAGGTGGGAATTTCAGCTGCAAAGAAATACCTCATTCTGGTTGTGTTTTCCCGAGACAGTGAATAATACACACTCAAGATGAGCGATTAACATTATGTTTCAATTTCACCGATTAAAGGTTAAAAATATTTTTGTAAAAAAATACAAAACAGTTATCTGACCAAATGTTATGTTAATTAATAATTATATATTTTACTTTTGTATGGATGCATAAAATGGTTATTTACTTTTTGTAATAGCCATTTTTATGCATCCACAGAATGCTATTTTCATTATATACTACTTTCTTTCTTTCTCTCTCTCCAACCACAAGGTAATGAAATAAAAAACCCTGGTGTGCTCCAGTCTGTCACGCAGGACAGCCCGGCTTCTCTTTTGCCCATCTTGGCTGCGGACTCCCTGCCTCTCATTGATCTGTGAGAGTCATTTGAGAAAGTTACCAGACCCTTGGAGGATTCACTCTGACAGACATATTCAATGGAAATAAATTATTCAGAGCAAATGCATAACAAACAAAGAAGGACAAAGTATTTATCAATGGGATCCTATAAGCAAACCTGCAAGTGAAACGCGATACAGGAAAATGCAGGCTGAATTCTGAGGTTTGCAAGACATTTATTAAACATTAATAATGGGCTTATTAAAACTTTTAGCTCAGAATAACCGACACAGCGATGACTTTACTCTATTAAAAAGTGCTTTTCTCTTTGTTGTAACTAACTTCAAGTGTGTGTTTTATTCTACTGTGATCCTTGACTTAATGGTTTAAAGGGTGCTGTGTTTACATGTAGGTACAGATTCGAGTAACTCATATTGAGCTGGTCTTCGCTCTGTACTGCCATGGAAATGTATGGTCTCTGAAGCCATCTAAAGGTTAAGAAAGGTAACTGCAGTAAAATATTCAGAGACTTTAGCAGCTTTTTAGATGCATTTCTTAAGCTGAGGGAACACAAAGCCACTTTTTCAGGAACAGCGGCAAGAAACCTGGTTCCAGGAGACCTAGTTTGAGGCAACTTTGCTGCATCAAACCCCAAGTCTCCCCTGGTGTACAATGTAGTGGTCTGACACCTAGTTTACTGAAACCAAGTTCCCTCAGCTTTATATTTAAGCAGTAAGATACAACACAAGGAGGGAAATATCAGAGCTACCAAACTGAGACAGACTACAGGGCGCCATTCCATAAAGGTCAGCATCTGGAGCCTCTTGCGCAGCGTTCCTGCCTACCTTGTATGAAGGCAAGAAGCACAGGACTCCGTGGGGAACAGCCTGGCAGACGCTCAGCAGCAATCCACCCACTTCATCCTGGAAGTCGAAGGTCTCCGTGTGCTGGAACGTAGCGCACAGCTTCCGCCCCCTCGGCCCTGCCCCGATCGTGCCAACCCACACCTGCGACAAGAAGGAGGCTTTTATTAAAAGAGAAGACCCAGGAGGGGCTGGGTCTTCCACTGCGGGCAAAACTGCCCACGGCCTGCATTTAACATGGAGCCGTGGAAAATATAAGGCAATGAATCTGTGTACTTCTTCACCATTTCGAACTCCCCCTCAGTGTTCTGATTTTAAGCAGTGCAGATTCCACCACTGTATTTTACCTGCGACTTGTTAATGACGTGACTGGCTTCCAGCTGGATTGAGAACTTCACCCCGAGTTCAGATGAGAAGGATCCCATCGGGGAGAGAGTGCCGGACGTCAGCACGATCGTGCGGACAGTGCCATTCAGGTCAGAAAAGGCCTGGAAACAGCAAGATACAGCAAGGTCATTCAGGAATTACCACACTACAACCAAGAGACAATACTAAACAAACACTTAGGCCCCCCGGTGAATCTGCTCTGAACCGATCACACTCGGGACCGCATGATTAAACCACTCCCTAACAGCAGTTTACCGTGCCGCTATAAGGGAGGAACGCATCACGAGGAAATGATGGCTCCTCATCATTTCAATAATAAACGTATTAGAAGGCTGGACTGGGCGCGGGGCTCCTGCGACTTTCTAGTCCCTCATTTAAAGCTAATTTAGATGCAAACCTCCCCATAAACACATTCTAAAGCTTAGGAGCGTCTCACCACTGCAGGGTTCAAACACCAGAAGTTCAGCGTGTAGACCAGAGTCTTCTTGCGCGCACTTTGTATTCTCCTGGGGCGGGCGAAGAAGCCGTTTGCATCAGGAAGGTCTGGCTGGTTAGACCAGGCGTAAGTCTGCTGGAGCGCCACTCTGTAATCCTCTGCAAACCTAAAGCACGGGGAAATGGGTGCAAGTTAAAATCAAAACTAAACAGGACTCGAGCAGTTATGAGAACTACAACCCCATGTGCAGATTACATGGACAGAGGCACTGGAGAAAGCATTATTTGCAGACTACTACAGTAGTCTGGTAGGCTGCAAGGCATTGCCCTAGCGCCAGGAATAATTTGCATTATCTGATCACTAGTCACCTAATATCCTATATAGCATGAATATATTAATCCTAGAATTAGAAACAACATACTAACGCGTGCCGGAACTGATCAGGCACGTTGTGCTATGTTAGCATAACAGTGACCTCACCTGAAAGTCAATCCGGAACCCGATAACGGGCTGAAATGGAATACTGTGTTTCTATGGCAACTAACACTGCCCTGTCAAAACCAATGTAGGAAGTGAGAATAGCATATTGTCCATGTGGATGGTAATTTGTGGATGATGAATGATCCCACTTCATATTGATTTCTATCTAATGATGTCCAAACGACATAGACCTTAGCAATTTGTTATTTTCTGAGCTCACTCTTGCAAACATGCTAAATTCTCCTAAACAGCTGTCACTGAATATCAATACTCTGTCTAATATCTTGCGTGCTTAACCCTTTCACAACTGTACAGCTAGACTACCCTGGAAGAACTAATTACACACATTCTGTGTTCTATTCTAACAAACAAATACAAGGTGCAGCCAGTTACAGCAAATCTACAGTACTTACTGTACACACCCTAGCAGCACATAATCATCTTGTAACTATTTCATGAATACCTATTCCGCCCTCGATCTCGACTATCCAAGACTACATCTCGGTAGTGATTCAGTTTTGTACAAAGTGTACGTCACAATCCCACCTGAGCTTTAGAGTGCTTTACGTGATCTAATCAGGGGACACAAGTCATAGAATAATGAGACAGGGAAACTGGGAATGCTGATTGTAAAGGCTTATTGAAAAAGCAAGTGTTAATATACCAGGGGTGGAAATAAGACTCGTACTGCGTAGCAGTTTCACCCACTACAGGTTTTAATAAGAGCTTGATAAGCCACAGTGTACAGGTAACAAGCTTGGATGTGTCTTGTTAAAATCTTAGTAAAACCAGGAATTAATCCAAGTGCTACGCAATGGGAGCCCTATTCCCATCCCTGCATAACCCTGCACACATGGAGACTCTGAGGTGTAGACAGGGTGCCGGTACTGACCTGCAGTTGTATCGGAAGAGGAACTCGAGAACCACAAAGAGACCTCTGAGCACCATCTGAGACTGCGAGCTGATAGTGGGGACCGGCACAGCTTCCTCCTTCCCATTCACCAGGCTGAGCTTCTCTTCCTTCTCCAGCACAGCCGCCAGGTGTTTCTGAGAGAGGCACAGAGCACAGCAGGGTGAGACCCCGATTCAATGGCCTGCCCTTTGACAACACAACAAAGCAGGAGGAGCCCCTCGGGTGCAGCTCAGGCAGCTCTCACCTGCAAGATAGGAAAGGTGGCCTCTGTTATCCCCAAGCCATGGAAAACCTTGAGGATCTCTTTGCCATCCCAGACCTTGCAGGAGGATTCATACTCCCTGTCCACCAGAGCAGCAGAGCTCTCTTCAACCCAGCTGCACAAAGCAAACACAACAGAGATCAGCATTATCATCACTGCTACAGCTGTACTCAATCAGAAATGCAAACTCATCAATCACACAGCACAGGTTAACAACTACAGCACATACTGCTGCTGAGCACAAGAAAAAAACATGAACATTAATCTACAGATTCAAAACGATGAGCTCTGATGAGCTGGCGAGCTGTGTGTCTGTATCAGTCACTTGGTGAGAATGTATATTGTCTCTGATGAGCTGGCTAGCTGTGTGTTTGTAACAGTCACTTGGTTGAGAATGTATATTGTCTCTGATGAGCTGGCGAGCTGTGTGTCTATCAGTCACTTGGTGTGAATTTATATTGTCTCTGATGAGCTGGCGAGCTGTGTGTTTGTAACAGTTACTTGGTGAGGCTGCAGCAGAGGGCTCTCAGCGGTCCGTGATCGCTGCAGCGCACGTTGTGGGTCACCATGCTGTCCAGCTCCTCTCGGGTGAACAGCAGCTGGGCCTGGGTCACAGTGTAACTGGCAGCCTCCCGGGCACAGTCCTCGATGTTGTGAGCTTCATCCAGCACCACAATCTGACCTTTCAAACTGATGTCCATCTGCAAGCGGACAAGAGTCCATTGTTCAACCCCGTCCGCCATCAACACAAACCACCCCCACCCCACAAAACAAAACTTTATGTGCTTCTTCTAACACAAGCATATTATAAGACTGATCTTGAGTCGGGTTTAATGAAACTATAGTTAACCCCTTCAGGGTCTGGATGGAGGTTGAAAGTGTTGGAACAGAAGACCAGGACTGGAAGGGTCAGCTCCTGCCAGCCCTGCTCCGACGGGACTTACACTCTCCCGGATCTGCGGGTCCAGCAGGTAGTTGTAGGGACAGAAGACGATGTCCGCCTCCTGCATGAGCTCTCGAGCCGCGTAGTAGGCACAGGAGCGCAGCTTCCTGCCCAGACCCACCAGCTCCTCGATGTCCCAGGCCTGGTGCAGCCCGTGGACCCACTGCAGGGTGTTCTGCTCTCGCATCTTGTGGACGCTGTGGTAAGGACGGCATGACTTCTCCTGCAGAGACAAGGCATTCAGAACAAAAGGAGCAATCAATCTGACAGGCGCTAAAACGACATGGGGGGGGGAATAACAACAATACAGGCCACTGAAACATACCACATAACTGCAAAAGAAATTAAGTCTTAATAAAACGAGTTAAGAAAAGATTACTCTGCAATAAGACATGCAATGCAGAGAGATACACTGAAGCAGTGTGCACTTCCTCCACCACACTAATATGAAGAAAATGATCTCTCTGCTCCTTTGAACCCCATTCATACTTGCTCATTCTTAAGCCAAGGGTCTGAAAAGCCAACACTTTTGAGGCATTTAAGAGCGTTATAAAAGGGTGAAACGGGATCATGAAAAACAAGGAAGAGGCTCATGCATTGGTATGCTGTAACATTAACACAACCCCGAGGCCAGCACAAGCGTGATCGCACTTTATACTTTTGATCTCTCTCTCTCTCAAACTGTCAGCTAGCTGTTCATCATACCACGGGTGCAATAGGGCTTTGCTCTGCGCAGACACCTATGGTGACAGTGTGATCAGCCTCTCACTATACCAGCAGTCCCCTCCCCAGGTAACAGGAACAATAAATGCTCAGAGTATAAGACACGTTTGAAGCCCTTGACGTTACCACACAATAAAAAGCTCTGTATGACTGATCGAGTGTATTCTTTCCCGTAACTGCCACCTACGGCTACAGTAACAGGATTAAGAACTTAAAATCCTATCCATGCATACACACACACACACTCACACACACAGCTAAAGGTACTTGCAGTATATTTTTGGAGAACGCTTATAGAAGAAGCAACTTCCTTAATGCTCAGAGTATGGTGGTGGAAACTTGCAGGGCTGCAAATAAGCAGTTTCACCCATTCCAGGTTTTATTGCAAGCTTGATTAGCCAGTGCAGGCAACAAGCTCAGGCACTTCTTATTAAACTCACAGTAGAACCAGGAACAGGGCACACGGAAATGCAATGAGAGTCTCATTCCCCTCCCTGCACTGTCCGGTGTTGCCTAGCGAAGTGAACCCAGACTCACGTGCTTGGCCTCCAGCAGCTCCCTGCACTTCTCGTTGCGGTTCCCCCCTGCCGACACCTCAGGGTGGACGCAGGTGTGGTCCCGGCTGGAGAGGATGGTCATCCGGACGCTGGAGTACGCCGTTCTGCGCAGCTCCCGTGTGATCTGGGAGATCTGCTTGTGAGTGCGGGTCCCGAAGAAGATTTTCGGGACCTTCTCCTTGTCTTTGGCACAGCAGTGGGAGTCCGTCTGCTTCAGCTTGGTGGAGGCGCAGGGGCACACAGAGCACGGGCCAGGGGACTAGCAATGAGGAAACAATCAAGAAAGAGCGTCCGTCAGCAAAGACGGAGTTACACAGAACGTGTGGAAACACTGTAGACGCTAGAAGCCTTTTTTATATTGAGCAAAAAACAATAAAATGACAGACTTCAGAGAGGCAGAACTTCTGAAGTGTATTTACTTATGCTGTGTCAACGTTTGTAATTCAGTATAAGGGAATACAAAATTACAGATTAAAGTTGCCATAGGTATCGGTATGCTATCGACAAAACCCATTTGAAATAAATAAATAAATAAACAAATAAAGCATGGTTTTGTTTTGGTTTTTTTAACGTGTTTCTTGTAACTAAATTGCAAATTCCAGCGAGATAAGACATCCTCGCACAGAAGTAACATAACCTTTGGAAATTAAAAATTGATACAGTGTCAGTTAAATTTAGTAATGAAACCGATTTTTAATTGTAGCTTTTAATGGCGGAGCACAGATGGCATTTCATTCGCGGAGGAAATTGAGCCCCCCGCGGCTTTCCAGTAACAGAATCCCACTTGGAAAGCAGTGGTGGAAGTGCGAATCCCAGGCAGCCGGGATCTGCAGGGACTGCAACCACCAGGAATGGAAAACGAGTCCTGCAGAAGCAAGGCACTGCAGCACTCCGAGCCCAACATTCACACACCCCGAAACAGCAAACTACATGTTAACCTAACTCCCCGCAGAGGATCGGGCACCTGGAAAAGACACAAGAACCCCCACTTAGTATTACTGACCCGAAGCAGCCCTGTCATTAGCACAGATATTACCGCAGTGACATGTGGAAACACGTTTTACAATAAGAAACAATGGCGAGGGGAAAGCTGGAAAGTCACTTGCAAGATGTAAAAGTTCATATGGATGATGCATTTGCATGTTTGCGAGTTCTTCAATGTAGCACTGCTGGATCGTGGTTCTGCATCACGTCTTGCATCGTTACACATAGAAACAGTTCCTTTCTGTTTGTAGTCTTTAAATCAGGGATTGTTTCACGTGCAGTTACAACATGCCGTTAACTTCGTACCTCATTTTTCTTTTTATATATTTACATATGCCACAAAAAAATCTTTATTCTTTATAAACAAATGTCAAGTTCTCCATGTCTCTTATTCTCTGTGCTCTCAGTCAATACATTCATCTGAATTGTATTTAATAACTAGAAGACCCCAATTCCCCAACGTAACTCTTAATAATAAACCCCTCACTCTCTTTTTTAAAACTGTGAATCAGTAAGATTATCCCTTATAAACAAATGCAAAGTCATGGCGAGTGTTACACCACAATACCGGGGATCAAGCTGTCTCACAGCCTCCGTTTCTGTGGAAAACCGAGTTCAGATTACCTGCAGTCCTTCACAACCTTGTCTTCCATTAAACATTACAATACGCCATAGAATGGAGGTGAATGGGACCCTTCCAGCGCTGTCACTCACCGGGATAAAAGGGTCACTGATGTGCCAAATAAACAGCCCCTCCAAGCTGATGGAGTTACAGCCGTGTGGAATGGTTACATCCGTGGCTCAGATTGCCACTAACAGCAGATCCGCTTACCCAGGGCTGCCACATTAAATAGCCAGCTCCAAATATCCTGCCTTGTGCATAGCATAATTACTTATTCATTGAAAAGGATAAAGGGAAGAGTTATGAATAGGAGCCTTGTCAGGAACAGGGCAGGAAACAGCTGACACAAGGGTATATGTTACATGCGCTGCCCGACACAGCCCCTGCTCCGGCTCGCATGCTAGTTCGAGCAGCAGCGATAGTGGTAAGGAGGCACCGCTGGAATGCTAATAGTGCTGCCTGAGGTGCATTCCTGCAGAGACACTAGCTATACTGATCAGACTTGAAATGACTTCACACAGAACAAAATAAAACACAAACGCAATTCAAATAAATCATGCTTCGTGCGATTACGCAAAACAGAACGGAAAACTAGATCATTTTATTTGAAAGGCTGGCCTTTGCATTGTAATATTCGGAGTGATATACAGCAAATCTTAGTTGCGATCACTGGGTCACCTGGACAAAGCAGCTCTGCTCTTAATGAAGTTCGTAAAGTATATAGCGTAAGAATACAGTGCTGGATCTTAGAGAATATAAAGTACTGAGGTGAAGCAGGGGGGTCAATTTGTTATTTCGGGGTTTTTTTGGCATTATGAATATAATGGCGTGGACAATGATTGCCTTATCTGGTTGATCCCAGCATTAATAAAGCTGTGTGGCTCAGCTCAGAGATGGGCCATTTCCAATCTGAATACCAATATGCCAACAGCTATAAATTAGCATTGTGACCAGCAACTTTATCAGGGCATCAGTCCAGGTGGATAGTTCTCTTCAAACACGTGATCACCTGTTGCTGGCATGTATGGATGGTTAAGCAGCAATCTGAAATGATTTCATCAGTTTGAGACAAAAAGCGTTCTTTTAAAATGAACCACAGCCTGCTAAAAAAATAACACATGAAATTAAACAAGTACGAACTAAACTTTTCAGAGGCATCTTTTTGAATCACTTAAACACCTCAGTGATGCATTAATTGAAACTGAACATTGCAGCATTTCCCTCCAGTGACAGAAGCACCTCAGTTAAAGTCTGCTTGGCCGCTGTGTACCGCAGTGCAGAAACAATCCCAACAGGGCTGCAAGAGGCTGCTGTCAACATGTATCATAGCTCTGCATTGAATACTGTTAATAACCAACAGAAGCGCAGCAAAGTGCCCAACTAAACCTGTATTGTAATGTTGCAATAGTATCCACCACCTGACCATGCTACTCATAATCTGATTGGTCACTAGAATTACATTGTACATAATGAATGGTCTGCCAGTATGATGCGTATTATCATTCTGTATGCATTTGAAAGACGGGTGTGTCCGCAGTCTACCTTCAAGACAGACAAGATACCCAAATACTGCAGGGACATGTCAATTGTACTCAGGTGTGCAGTCTTTTGTGAAGGGCACTTAACTTGAAGTATGGCACACAATAGCAGCAGGGTAAATAAAACAAACTAATACCTGCCATTGCTCAGCAACTAATCCTTACCTGGAGCAGAAGAATCAAGACCTGCTATTTAATACCAGCGCAACCACTGGGCGGGTCGAGATCACAAATGTTAGGACTGCACCTTCGGCTTTTATTGATCACGTAGATTATCTTTCTGCTACAATTGCTTAGCAACAACACTTTAGGAACTGGTTTGGGAAACTATCTGAATTGATTTTAGAGGAAATTTAAAGACCTGCGTTTATACATTGTTGAGGGTACGCTGATGTTACAAGAATATAATCAACGAGCAGAAACTCTGCTCAATAACAGCATATTTACAGTGAAAGCATTCCTCTCAAGCCTGCATATCCTCCCTCATCCTAAAGGAAGCATGGCACCAATCCGTGTTCTTGTAGTGCGGCGTTTCAATGCAGATGCCTGGTCTTCATTCTTTCATTCCAGCTCAACTCAGATACCAGTAGTGGAGTGAAGTCTGCATGCTCCAGCTCCAGCTCTGGGCTGGGCAGCGGCTTTCTCACTGGGTTTGATAATGGAGCAGGCACACCTGTGCTGTGGCAGAGCGACGGCAGGAGGAGACATGGTCTCTCTCTGCTCTGGTAGCCCGATCCCTTTTCTCCACACAACGGCAGAAAGAAAAGGCAGCTTCATACAACCTTCCCCACTTCTTAGCACAGTAACAAAAGACACCTGAACAATGTGGTGCTATAACGGTGCTGCGCGAAACCTCACACTGTACACACCAGAGTGAGATGCGAGCACAGGAGAGAGTGACGGTGCAATTCTGTCACGGCACAGGGGCTATTCTTTTATTACTCCACTCCTGGGGTGGGGAGGGTTCACTTGCACCCCGCTGCGATGATCGCATGACACACCCGACACAAAGCACCTGTTTATCCCCTGCGCAGTCACCAGCGGGTGAACCCCATTCAATATTTATCACAGGCTTTCACAGATCGCCGCTAAGCGAGCGAGCGTTTTAATTAAGCTGGAGCTCGCTTCAAAGGCCCCATTGAAGATGTCAATCAGCGAGCGAGGGATCGAATGCAGAGTCAGGTGAGAGAGTGTAACACGAACCCCCCGCCCCCCCGCTCTCTTCATCCCAGCGCTGCCATTGTGACAGACTGCTCGTCTCTGGGAACGTGTAACTGAACTCACCCGGGCTCCATTGTGCAGGTTGTAAGCAATATGTTAGCCTGTGTGAGGGGCGAGCGCACTGACACAGAGTCTCTTCACCGCTGCTTTCTTCAGACCGAGAGTGTTTATTACAATGCTCTTGGTTTTCTGTTCAGCTTCATTACGCTGGGGCTGCAGTAGCAGGGATTCCATCATATAGCGTTACACGAGATAGAAGCCTGCTGATCATTCATTTATGAGATGATTAATAACCACTGCCGGACAACGAGGGGGAAAGTGCACTGGATTAACTTGCAAAGGGGAGGCGACAGCAAGCAAGGTGCAAAACCACCAGACGTGAAGGAGAAGTGGGGCTGTTCTGCCCACTGGGGAGGCTCTCACATCATCCATTTGGTTTTGAATTATGACTATAATTATCATATTTTTCCTTGTTTGTTAATTATATTTTTTAATGCCGTTTAAAAATAAAACACCCCAAGATTAAAAGAATAAAGCAGAAAAAAAAGAATCTTGTTCAATTCGAATCAGTGGGTTGAGTTCCATTACACTGCAGTTCATTCAGATACTAGAGAGATTTAAACATCTTTCAAGGCGGTCAGTACTGACGTTCTAGCTGCAAAGTAACAAGCCCAGTTTCACATTCCCTATACTAGTTTAGCCACTGATAACCTAGTCTGCTATACAACAAGTTGCTTCCCTATTAATATTTTCTTTATTTTCCAATGCAGTTGCAAATCCCTTTGCCAATGCGTGTTAGCTACAGGAGAATGAAGCATCAGCCCCTAAAGCAAGCATAACATACATGAACTAATATAGCCAAGTGCCACAGCACACTCTAGTGGTCATTCTATAAAACACACCTGCTCATGTTCAATATCAACGCACAGTTTGCTAAATGCTTTTACTTGCAACACACACACTCATGTACCGGTCTCTCCCTCTGCCATTTAATGTTTTTTCTATGTTAAACCAAACAGTACAGTAATTTAGTGTCTTTCCTATTGTAATCTGTACATTTCAAAGATTGCTTTTGCTTCCCTTGTGCAGGAGCAGTGCCTATAAAGCATGTGCCAGGTGCAGGCAGGCTGTGTACTCACTGCTGTGTGTGTGTGTGTGTGTGTGTGTGGATGCTGCAGGCAGGCTCTGTAGTCACTGCTGTGTGTGTGTGGATGCTGCAGGCAGGCTCTGTACTCACTGCTGTGTGTGTGTGTGTGTGTGTGTGTGTGTGGATGCTGCAGACAGGCTCTGTACTCACTGCTGTGTGTGTGTGTGTGTGTGTGTGTGTGTGTGTGTGTGTGTGTGTGTGTGTGGATGCTGCAGGCAGGCTCTGTACTCACTGCTGTGTGTGTGTGGATGCTGCAGGTGTACTCACTGCTGTGTGTGTGTGTGTGATGCTGCAGGCAGGCTGTGTACTCACTGCTGTGTGTGTGTGTGTGTGTGTGTGTGTGTGTAGATGCTGCTGGCAGGCTCTGTACTCACTGCTGTGTGTGTGGATGCTGCAGGCAGGCTGTGTACTCACTGCTGTGTGTGTGTGTGTGTGTGTGTGTGTGTGTGGATGCTGCAGGCAGGCTGTGTACTGTGTGCTGTGTGTGTGTGTGTGTGTGTGTGTGGATGCTGCAGGCAGGCTGTGTACTCACTGCTGTGTGTGTGTGTGTGTGTGTGTGTGGATGCTGCAGGCAGGCTGTGTACTCACTGCTGTGTGTGTGTGTGTGTGTGTGTGTGTGTGTGTGTGTGTGTAGATGCTGCAGGCAGGCTCTGTACTCACTGCTGTGTGTGTGTGGATGCTGCAGGCAGGCTCTGTACTCACTGTGTGTGTGTGTGTGTGTGTGTGTGTGTGTGTGTGTGGATGCTGCAGGCAGGCTGTGTACTCACTGCTGTGTGTGTGTGTGTGTGTGTGTGTAGATGCTGCAGGCAGGCTCTGTACTCACTGCTGTGTGTGTGTGTGTGTGTGTGTGTGGATGCTGCAGGCAGGCTCTGTACTCACTGCTGTGTGTGTGTGTGTGTGTGTGTGTGTGTGTGTGTGTGGATGCTGCAGGCAGGCTGTGTACTCACTGCTGTGTGTGTGTGTGTGTGTGTGTGTGTGTGTGTGTGCTGCAGGCAGGCTGTGTACTCACTGCTGTGTGTGTGTGTGTGTGTGTGTGTGTGTGTGTGTGTGTGGATGCTGCAGGCAGGCTGTGTACTCACTGCTGTGTGTGTGTGTGTGTGTGTGTGTGTGTGTGTGTGTGTGTGTGTGGATGCTGCAGGCAGGCTCTGTACTCACTGCTGTGTGTGTGTGGATGCTGCAGGCAGGTGTGCTGTGTGTGTGTGTGTGTGTGTGTGTGTGTGTGTGTGATCTCACGGCGTCCGACCGACTATGAGTCACTGCTGTGTGTGTGTGTGTGTGTGTGTGTGTAGATGCTGCAGGCAGGCTCTGTACTCACTGCTGTGTGTGTGTGTGTGTGTGTGTGTGTGTGTGTGTGTGTGTGTGGATGCTGCAGGCAGGCTCTGTACTCACTGCTGTGTGTGTGTGTGTGGATGCTGCAGGCAGGCTCTGTACTCACTGTGTGTGTGTGTGTGGATGCTGCAGGCAGGCTCTGTACTCACTGCTGTGTGTGTGTGGATGCTGCAGGCAGGCTCTGTACACACTGTTGTGTGTGTGTGGATGCTGCAGGCAGGCTGTGTACTCACTGCTGTGTGTGCTGCTGGCAGGAGACTGGCTGGCTCTGCCTGTGTGCTCAGCTCCACTGTCCAAGGCTGCGGAGCAGGACCCCGGAGCTCCTCCTCCTCCTCCTCATCATCATCAATGAACTGCACCCCCTTATCCAGGCAGCGCCTCTTCCTCACCTATATGGCGAAAGCATCGTATCAGGCAAGGCAGCAGGTATAGAACGGTTTCATTATTTGAAAGAGGAAAGAACAAGGAGGATATACTTGAAATGTAACCGTTTATAATCTCCATGTTCATTTCTTACCAGGGTCAGGTCCATTCCCTTTCAATCAATTCCAATACATCCCTGATCAAAATTTAAATGAACAGCAATCTGTTAAAATATGAGCTTCTCACAGTGGCAACAAATCACTTGAATTGAAGTCACTGTTAGTAGTGAACAATCATTATGTCGCTAAACACCAATTCCTTCAAAGAAATTGGAATTGACTTTATAAAGGAATTTGAATTGATTTTGAGAAGGAAATAGAATTGAAATTGGGAAACAGGTACTGGCCCGACCCTGTTTCTTACCTGTTTGGGGTCTCCTATTATGTGTGTTCAGCGATCATTATTTGTCATGCCTACTAACTATTCCAGCAACACCCTGCTTCTGGAAAGACTCCTCAGGGCTATCGTGTACATTAGCGTTCCACTGTGCACTGAAGCTTTGAGATGAGCTGATCTTGTGATTCCAGAAAAAACAAACAAAACAGAAACAATACATTTAAAACAACACAGTCTGAATGCACAGTGCTGTAGAACTACCTTGTGGTCACTTGCTGGGGTGCGGATCCGTTTTCTGTCTTGCTGAAAGTCGTCGTCGTCCTCATGGAAAGAAGCCTGCATCCTCGCAGCCAGCCTGGCAGCCAGCGTGGTCTTCAGCTTGCAGTCCTCTGGGGAGGAACCTGGAGGAACCCAGGAGAATGAAACAAGCACACGCACACACTGTATTAAAACAGCCTGCAGGTGTCACAGTGTCACGCTGCTGCTGCTGCTGCTGCTGCTCAGAGCGCAGTACCTTTCTTTCCTAGCGTGGGGGTCCCGTTTGCAGCAGGCGATGTTTTGCAGTCCGCCTGGAAGGCAGCGGCGCGGCCGTCTCCCGCAGGGTTAGAGTCGGGCGGTCTCGCTGTGTGACACGAACACCGGCACAGAGAGGAACTCTCCTCTTCCTCCCGCTTACATTCACGAGCACCTGAGTCCTCTCCTGACGGCTTCTCTACAGAAACAATTAGGACAGGACACAGGATATGAATCTTCAACAGTGACACAATTCTAAAAAAACTATACAACACAGCCCGATCAAAGAGGAGAGATTGGACTGAAGCTTTTATTATAAGGACCCCTGTACTGTGCCCAGCTGACAAAACAGACCGCACGTCAGCAACAGAAGCAAGGCTGGCTTGTATTTTAAGACTATAAGATTCTTCACATTTAAAAACCTTTTTCTTTTTTTTCTTTTCTTATTGCAACAGGGTGGAGCTTGACTGCCCTAGTGCCTTTTTACTCGTGCAACTCCTGTCCCCTTGTTCTCTCATGAAAGATGATGCGCCAGACCCATACCATAATGAGCTTGCTGCCAAGCCAGGGCTGAACACAGCAGAGCCAGGCTCTTTCCACTGCCAGTGGGGCTCTCCAACAAGCAGTGCTGATGGCACTTCAGTCCTTTGACAATCTGCAGAGACAATGACACAGGGCACCAGTCACTATGTTCATGTCTCAGCCCCTTCACCTCCAAACGCTTTGACATTCAATGGGTTCATGTGCTGTATGTCTAGAAACAAGAGCATTGAAGTGGCATTACTTTGCAAAACCTACAGCTCTGCCCTCACGTGGTTTCGTTAAGAGTATTGATCATTTCTGTGTTTCATAACGAGGGCACTTTCTCCCCCATGTGTACAGTAATGTAACTGTTTAATGTGACTATTTCTTATGCAAAGGGTGTGCAGTGTTAGAGATATTGTTAACAGATGACCGGCCCGCAGAGGCGGCAGAATTTTAAATATGTAGAAAATGTCACCTGGTTGCTTTAACCTGTAACCTGCCTTCCAGTTACAGTGCAGTACTCACCGAGTTCATCATTGCCAGCTGAGAGGGATAAGCCTTGCAGGGGAAGAGAATCTTCACCCCGCCGATCGTGTACTGCGACAGGGAGGAAGCCATTGCAGACACCGCGCATGCCTTCAGCTGAAAAACACAAGAACGCCGGGATGAAGCCCCTCGTTGCACAGCAGTTTGATCCATGCCTGTGATGACCTCCCACTGCGGCAAGTAAAAACCACCGGCATGTCACAGAATGTAAACAGCCTGTCCTGACTGACTGTCAATAATAAGGTAATCTGAAAGTTAAGAGAACAGAACGGAATGCTGAAATACCTTGTGGTGATATTATTAGAACAGGCCTATATAGATAGATAGATAGATATTACTGTATGGTTCTTACCGCCGGTTTCACACAGACCCCGATTAGCATTAATCGTGGACTAGCTAATGTAACGTTAGGTAAATCGGTTCGAAATTCTAGCATGACATTGATAGTAACTATGTCAAAGATTCCTGGAGTTGTGTGTTTAATTACAGTAAACAGCATTGAAATCCCTGCACGTCCTAATAATAATATACAAGTTCCACCTGCGGTTACAACGCGCAACATATGCGAGTATCGTATTTAAATAATACAAGAACTGGGGAATAATTACCTCTCGAAGATAAGAGATTTGTTCAGGAGTACTGAAATACAGCAACGCTGCTCGATTTTAATCTTTATTTTGTAACCAAAGAATCCGCGCGCTCTCTTGGACGGCCTTCTATCTATCACGTCATCACAAGGATGGGTCGCCGACAGCCAATGAGCTCTGACGCCAGGTAACTAACGGAGAGTTAACGGAGCCGTGCCCAATGAACTCAACTCTCCTCTATAACAACCAACCAATAATACAAGAGCTCATATCCGATTAACCAATCCGAAGGAGAATGTAAAAGAATGGATGGCCAACTCCCGAAAGTTTCCAATGCTGTTTGCGGAAACTTTTTTTTTTTTTTTTTTTTTTTTTTTTTTTTTTTTTTTTTTTTAAATAGCAATCAAAGTAAATAGAATGGCCAAATTAAAACGCTTTTAATTACTTTTTTTAAATGAGAATTTTCTGGGAAATGGGCGTTTTAGCATAGATGCCTTATGGCAGGGGATTAAACAGACCGAGCCAGCGCGTCTCACACTGGCAGGGGATAAGAGTTGGGTTAAACAGACCGAGCCAGCGCGTCTCACACTGGCAGGGGATAAGAGTTGGGTTAAACAGACCGAGCCAGCGCGTCACACTGGCAGGGGATAAGAGTTGGGTTAAACAGACCGAGCCATCACACTCAGGGGATAAGAGTTGGGTTAAACAGACCGAGCCAGCGCGTCTCACACTATAAGAGTTATAAACAGATATATATATATAGTTGGGTTAAACAGACCGAGCCAGCGCGTCTCACACTGGAGGGGATAAGAGTTAAACAGACCGAGCCAGCGCGACTGGCAGGGGATAAGAGTTGGGTTAAACAGAGCGCGTCTCACACTGGCAGGGGATAAGAGTTGGGTTAAAGAGACCGAGCCAGCGCGTTCACACTGGCAGGGGATAAGAGTTGGGTTAAACAGACCGAGCCAGCGCGTCTCACACTGGCAGGGGATAAGAGTTGGGTTAAACAGACCGAGCCAGCGCGTCTCACACTGGCAGGGGATAAGAGTTGGGTTAAACAGACCGAGCCAGCGCGTCTCACACTGGCAGGGGATAAGAGTTGGGTTAAACAGACCGAGCCAGCGCGTCTCACACTGGCAGGGGATAAGAGTTGGGTTAAACAGACCGAGCCAGCGCGTTTCACACTGGCAGGGGATAAGATTAAACAGACCGAGCCAGCGCGTCTCACACTGGCAGGGGATAAGAGTTGGGTTAAACAGACCGAGCCAGCGCAGGGGATAAGAGTTGGGTTAAACAGACCGAGCCAGCGCGTCTCACACTGGCAGGGGATAAGAGTTGGGTTAAACAGACCGAGCCAGCGCGTCTCACACTGGCAGGGGATAAGAGTTGGGTTAAACAGACCGAGCCAGCGCGTCTCACACTGGCAGGGGATAAGAGTTGGGTTAAACAGACCGAGCCAGCGCGTTTCACACTGGCAGGGGATAAGAGTTGGGTTAAACAGACCGAGCCAGCGCGTCTCACACTGGCAGGGGATAAGAGTTGGGTTAAACAGACCGAGCCAGCGCGTCTCACACTGGCAGGGGATAAGAGTTGGGTTAAACAGACCGAGCCAGTCTCACACTGGCAGGGGATAAGAGTTGGGTTAAACAGACCGAGCCAGCGCGTCTCACACTGGCAGGGGATAAGAGTTGGGTTAAACAGACCGAGCCAGCGCGTCTCACACTGGCAGGGGATAAGAGTTGGGTTAAACAGACCGAGCCAGCGCGTCTCACACTGGCAGGGGATAAGAGTTGGGTTAAACAGACCGAGCCAGCGCGTCTCACACTGGCAGGGGATAAGAGTTGGGTTAAACAGACCGAGCCAGCGCGTCTCACACTGGCAGAAGACACTTTTGATACTCAGGGCCATTATGACAGAGGCGTGCATGAAAGAACAAAGAGACATTTGCAACTCAATGGCAAACTGAGGTATTTTTATTATCCTTCACAGCAGAGCAATTCCAATTCCTTACCAGGCAACTGATTTTATGGGTTTGGCTGTAGACTGCCAGTGCTGTATTTATCATTGTGGAAAAAAATAACCTTGCTGGTATAATAAAGGTATATAAAATTATACATGTGACAATTACATAGATAAGGTGATATGAGACAGCTGTGCCCATTATTGTGATGACTTATTTAGATTTAAAAGAAGCAAAACAACATGTTTAACACATTAAAAAAAATAATCCAATTAATGTTTATTTGATGTATCACAGATTTCCCGTCGCAACACCATCTTCACAGTGGTTTAAAAGTTCAGGTGGAATCGTTTCATGGCCATTCATTTCACTGCTAGTTCTCATTGGGGAGAAAGGCCTGAGCGTTTATCATATGAAGCTTTTTATTTTCCAAGTTGGCCCCATTGCATTGCTATGATTGACGCAGAGTTGAGGTGAGTTAAAATTAATTGTACTGTTTCTCAAACATAACTTCATTGTTCTCTTTGCAAACAATCCATGTGACTGATCTTCAAGAATTTCAGTCTCAAACCTTCAAAACAGATCTCTCAGAGAAGAGAAATGCAGTCTTTCTCTGTAACTCCAAAAGGAACACCTTCCAGGCGCCTGTCTGTTCATTCTCTAGAGGAAAGTCTCGTGGATAATCACAATCTCCTTGGGTGCGTTTTCTCCTGTGGTGACTTTCAGCATTCCTGACAGGCAATGCTAAGTGAGAAAAAAAAAACAAAACAAACTTGTTAAACACTGACAGACTGACTCCCTTGGAAAGAAACATGACATAGAGCTGCCTGTTCCTGCCCCCGTGGCTGGTGCACAAAGGCTTTCGTGACTCACCCAAACCGACAGGTCTGCTGGTTCCTCAGGCTGTTTCTCCTCCTCTGGGAGCTTCCTGCAGCACTGACACTGAAACACAAGGCTCCCAGTCATCCCACTCACTCCATGTCAACAGTGTGAATCAATCTGAAGCAGAAAGTCTGGGGTGTTCAGACGATCGGGAGTTATAGGATTATTGCAGTATTCAAATGCGGCCAAAAAGAGACTAACCAATGAGAAAAGCTACTTACAGGACAAGGGACTTCAAAAATGACAAACACTATGACAGGCAGTCCACACCCGAGTAAGCCAAGTACGATGAGGGGTCTGATGACCAGAGTGTACAGCCTCTCTCTCCACAGCAATGCAGCATCTTCACCTGTAGCACAAGGGGATTGTTATATACATGCAAACCCAATCGGCATGGGTCCCGTACCCACTACCAGGGATCTCACGCATAGCTGACAGGCAGCAGGCAGTGCCAGCTGCTTTGTGAGTTGCTGTATATTTGGACTGTAATCGTTTTATGAGTTCCTTGTCTGATTCTTTTGTTACATTATACAGCACACAGTAAATGGTGATTATGTACAAAGCAAAGCAAAAAGAACAGTAGTTCAAATATACTATCAGGATGCAAACCACCTTGGACGATTGACCCTTGACTGAGCCAGGGATCACAATGTTAAACAAGCATTCCAGAGGTCTTGTCTTTCATTACCAGCCTGTTCTCACCCTCTTGCTGCTGTGTGGACTGCTCCACTGTTGAAGCTGTTGTTGGTTCGGACTGTACCACGCCGTGAGATTTTAGAGGGGCAGCGGCTGGAAGAAGAGTCGATTGAAGTGCTGGTTATTGAGATGAAGATAAAACAAAATGTACTTGAAGGCAAGTCAGGCTCTGCAGCTACTGTCCCAAACACCAGCCCAGTTTGGTTTACTGCAGAATATTTACACCTTATTCTGTGAAAGGGAAATAAAACCAGTCACAGACACTGTCACTGTTGTATTTCAGTACCTTAATCAATTCAGATTGGCTTGTTAATGAAAACTGCACTTTCCAGTAAAGACCCGATCTTCATCCTGTCACTACAGTAGTGTTAGTGTTGCAGCACCCTGCACGAGAGCCACATGGCTTTACCTGTGCTTCATCCTGTCACTACAGTAGTGTTAGTGTTGCAGCACCCTGCACGAGAGCCACATGGCTTTACCTGTGCTTCATCCTGTCACTACAGTAGTGTTAGTGTTGCAGCACCCTGCACGAGAGCCACATGGCTCTACCTGTGCTTCATCCTGTCACTACAGTAGTGTTAGTGTTGCAGCACCCTGCACGAGAGCCACATGGCTTTACCTGTGCTTCATCCTGTCACTACAGTAGTGTTAGTGTTGCAGCACCCTGCACGAGAGCCACATGGCTCTACCTGTGCTTCATCCTGTCACTACAGTAGTGTTAGTGTTGCAGCACCCTGCACGAGAGCCACATGGCTCTACCTGTGCTTCATCCTGTCACTACAGTAGTGTTAGTGTTGCAGCACCCTGCACGAGAGCCACATGGCTCTACCTGTGCTTCATCCTGTCACTACAGTAGTGTTAGTGTTGCAGCACCCTGCACGAGAGCCACATGGCTTTACCTGTGCTTCATCCTGTCACTACAGTAGTTTTAGTGTTGCAGCACCCTGCACGAGAGCCACATGGCTTTACCTGTGCTTCATCCTGTCACTACAGTAGTGTTAGTGTTGCAGCACCCTGCACGAGAGCCACATGGCTTTACCTGTGCTTCATCCTGTCACTACAGTAGTTTTAGTGTTGCAGCACCCTGCACGAGAGCCACATGGCTTTACCTGTGCTTCATCCTGTCACTACAGTAGTTTTAGTGTTGCAGCACCCTGCACGAGAGCCACATGGCTCTACCTGTGCTTTATCCCCTGCTATCGCTTAGCAACCACAGTTCACATACAATGAAACGTAAAACAGAAACATATAGAATCTGACAGACAAAGACATTCCTTAAATAAAGACCTGTATTACTAAATGAAACAGCTATGCACAGCTGCCTGCCACTAGATTCATTCTGTACACAGCAAACACATGAATACAGCAGCCTTGATGATCCAGATCACATGTGAACGAGTGCTGAATGACTGAGTACTTAACAAACACATGCTGTCAGGATTATTCCTCCTCTACAGCACAGAGCAGCCTGTTTCCATCTGCACTAGCACAATGTGGAGTAGTGCCAGGGATGGGAGTCGTCCTCAAACCAGAGTGAAAACTGTAAGTAGAGCAAAACTGAACTCACCACTGCAAACAACGCTGGAGCACAGCAAAAAGAAAGCAAACAGTGACACTGAATCCATTGTGTGTTTACCAAGCAGAGGCAGGGCAACTATCACTCCTCTGCCTTCACAAGAGCACAATTACTCCTACTGAACGCAAGCAACTCCAGCATAGAGAATTATTAACTGTGATCACATCCAAGAGCAATCCAGAAACACCATAAAACTGTAGAGCTGCATATCCAGAGATAGCAAGGATATGGAGATAAAGCCCTTTACTGGACAATGGTCAAGGGTAGGTCTGTAGCACCCGTCACCTGCATCTGATAGAAGCTTTGATAGCAGAACAGCAGGGCTGCTGCAGAGACATAGGAACTGGCATCTGGAAGGGAAGGCAGGGTGACCTGCACCGAGATCCGTGGTTTGGGGTGAATTGAAGAACTCCTACCTCACACACGCTATCACTGCAGTGCTAGTAAATTGATAATATCTCAACCGTCGACCACTTTCCTATTACACTCTATCCAGATACTGTGAAGTATTATACTCCCTTATTGTGTAATAAGTAGTTAGCATCTTGTGTGTGTGTGTGTGTGTGTGTGTGTGTGTGTGTGTGCGTGCGTGTGTGTGCGTGCGTGTTCCATTACAGTAAGTCTTACACTGTTTTAAAGGGTTAGGGATCCGGTATATAGTAATGGTCTGGGTGGATGTCATAACTCAACAGTAGGGGGCGATATTTAATCATTTCGGTGTAACAACCGCAGTAAGAGAGTTTAATACAGTGACAAATCTGTTCGTGTGTAGTTTAGGAGCGACCTGGCCGCCCTATACCTCCATAAACCTCCTCCTATACCTGCTGGTTCTTAATTAAGCAGCTACCTGCCCTAGAGAATCTTCTGGATCCCGGGATAAACAAGGACTTTTCAGAATTGTATTTCCTGGATACTACAGTACCGTAAGGGTGCTGTGCAAAAAGAAGAATTAACCCTGTGGTGAGCACAACATTGGCTGGTTCTAATGGCTGGATTATGAAAATGTGTTATGCAAATATTATAACTGACATATATGATAAGATATGACAAAAACTGCTGATATTATTCAAAAACAAGCAATAGCCAACGAACCGCATGATTAACACATGTTCCAGTGTTCGTGTTTACCCTCAAATCGAAAATTGAACTTTAAGAAAATAAATTACAAGTTTTAAAACGCAAGTGGGTAACAGTTTAAAATCATTCTAAGCTTTTACTGGGGTATAAATAGCGACTCAGATAAGCTGCATACCTGCCATTTATATATATATATATATATATATATATATATATATATATATATATATATATATATATATATATATATATATATATATCTCCGAACATTGTACGCACTAAATTTAAATGTAATGCGTAGAAATACGCATAGCACAGCAGGCCTGCCTACATCTATAACCATCTCCCAGAATACAATGTCTTCAGTTACTAGGAAACTGTACACAAGAAAAACCAAACAATCTCCGGCTACCTCTGTCGTCTTTGCAACCAATCACAGTAAGAATCAGAAACTGCTGGAAGCTGCAGGGATTGAAGGGTAAACACCCGAGTCCGACTGCAACAAATCCAACTGCAACCATCGCCAGAGGCGACCGCTAAAATAAGATGCCTGTAATATTAAACGATCTGTTTTACAATGTATTAATGCATGGCCTTATCTGATTGATCTGCACGGCTTTATATTGAAGTTGTAACATGTTTAAGAATCGGATGTTAAAATATAAGTAATGTCATTAATTCGCAGTCAGTGTGACACCTCGAAAGAAATGCGCTTTGCCGATAAGGAACACTGTAGAGCACACGCGTGGTTGTCAGCAATTCACAGTAACATTCCGGCTGAACCAGAAGTGTCTTTTTAAATGCCTACCCCATTACCATTAAAGACTGCACAGTATGTATCGCGATTACTCGTGACTTGAGGGTAATGTCGCATTTTACGCCCTGAAAATACATTTGACTCTCTCGGTGTTAAAATCAGAGAGTAAGTTAGTTGCTCCCAGACCCTAAAGCCTATCTGGAGCGCTGCCGGGTGCACACATGACAGGCGGGCAGATCAGGCCACGCTGACCCATATCACGTGTTAACGCAGCCGTGCTTTCATTGGGCACACCTCCCTTTGGCCTGAGCCGAGCTGACTCCTCCCCAGAGGCTCCGCCTCCAATCGGATTGCGAGATTGCAGAAGCGTGGGCTGGTACATTTGGGTTAGAGGTGAACGCACTGGAGTAACCCCGATCGCACCATCCCTGTGACTGTAGCTGTCAGTGAGACCGGCCGGCTTAAACCATTGTACAGTAATCAGGTTTTTGTGTTGCAATCGGACCTATGATCTCCGGTAACGTGTTCTGGACTAGTTACTGCATCAGAGTCCGAAGGTTACATCAGGATAACGTGTCGATTATTCCACAGTATCTACCAGGGTGAGTATGCGCATTCACTCAACAGAATACATCAAGCCTAGCGAGTACTTCTTCAGTAATAATAGCTCATTCATTGTACACTACATTTAGATTTACAGTGCAATCAGATCAGATTTTATTTTGTAAACATGTCGACGTTTACGTCTACCATTGCTTGATATAAAACAATTAACGTGTTGCTAGAATAATCAACAACAACAACAACAAAACATCAACCGCAGTACCGCCGCCTGGGTGAATTCTTATTAAACGAATGATCCTATTTGATAGAAACGACTGCGATAGTTTTATTTTCTGGGTTGATTTTCACAGAGATATACTCACAATGAAAGTAGTGCATTGAGAAACAGCATGGGAGAATTATCTTTACACATGCTTCCTGGAACACCATTGCTGTCTGATGACAGCGTTGAACAATAAATACACGCTAATAATACTGTACACGCACAGACTGTTACACAGGCATCAAGCAAGCCGCTGCGTCGAGCTGTGGTGTCATAGCTACTCAAGCGTATTCATTGAGAGATGGGATAATAGGTAACGTCGTTATATATATATATATATATATATATATATATATATATATATATATATATATATATATATATATATATATATGAATGAAAATTATAATTCACCGAAAGACGGTCAGCTTCCTGGATTTACGCTGCATTTGCACGTAAGAGCCGACACGGCATGTTTTGGGAATGCATTCAGGGTGTAGCTGCATACGCAGTGGACTGGGATACACACTGATGCACGTAAATCCACTTCTTGTTAGCAGCAGTGATAAAGCCACCGTGCTGCGCTTTTACTGTAGGAATGCTCTCGGTGGAACACGTGGTTCCGCTTTCCCTTTTGTTAGGCGGAGTCGCTTGTATTGTCTCAACAGTTGATACAGGAGCTTTACCTGTCTGTCAGTCGGTGTGTAGGCTCTGTCACTTCCGGGGATGATGCTGTGATGATACAGGAAGCAGAGTGAGTAGTACATCACGCTTGTTGTTAATAATATACTGGAACTGACAGTAATTTTGGTATGCTGTCCATCTGGCATAATACAAGGTGGTCTATTTTACTGCCAGCAACTTGAGGGCTTGCACTCCCAGGCTTGTACTGCTGCAAAGAGGGGGGGGAGTGTTCCTGTCCAAAGCCCCAGACAGTGTGCTTGTGCTGTGGACTCTGTACTGTGTAACCCAGGGCAGAGGCACACAGTCCAGGGATGCAGCATCCACAGAGTGCATGATCACTGTGTGCTCTGGGAGACACTTATCTGTGCTTTACAAGGGAAACCTCAGGCTCTGCACCCTTATACAAGTTAACTGTGTTCATGCTGCACAGTCATGCAGCAGCTTTCCATTGCATTTCCCACGGTTATACTGTGCATTGACACTATGGGTTACACTGTGCATTGACACTATGGGTTACACTGTGCATTGACACTATGGGTTACACTGTGCATTGACACTATGGGTTATACTGTGCATTGACACTATGGGTTACACTGTGCATTGACACTATGGGTTATACTGTGCATTGACACTATGGGTTATACTGTGCATTGACACTATGGATTATACTGTGCATTGACACTATGGGTTACACTGTGCATTGACACTATGGGTTATACTGTGCATTGACACTATGGGCTATACTGTGCATTCACACTATGGGTTACACTGTGCATTGACACTATGGGTTATACTGTGCATTGACACTATGGGTTATACTGTGCATTGACACTATGGGTTATACTGTGCATTCACACTATGGGTTACACTGTGCATTGACACTATGGATTATACTGTGCATTGACACTATGGATTATACTGTGCATTGACACTATGGGTTACACTGTGCATTGACACTATGGATTATACTGTGCATTGACACTATGGGCTATACTGTGCATTCACACTATGGTTTGCCGTGATATTTTTGAATGTGCTTTCCCATACCTCACTGTGCATTACAATGCTTGCATAGGCTTTACCATGCTCTCACTCCAATACACTTTACTGTACTTTTACTGCAGTAATCTTTTACAAGGGAAGTCCCTGACTGCAGTAGATCTTTAGTGTTAATGAGAACCAACATAGACGGGTGTATAAAATTAATATTCTGATTGGTTTCTTTCTGGTTCTTAATGTAAAAATCATTTCGTATCCTTTTTATTTTACATGGTAAAAAAGCAGCTTTTAAATCTGGCACATTTGCTAATTTCTAAGATCACAGCTTTTTGATACCAGCAATAAATCCATTAATCAATTAATCAAATGTCATTTGTATAGTGCCAAAGGCATCCCAAAGATTTGCGCACAAAATCAACACCATGATAAATGAAGCTTGCAGTTAGGTAGAAAGCTGAGCATGTTATCAAAACTAATAGAACTAACCTTCGGAGTTCCTCCGTTGTCTTAGCAACACACAGTAAATAAAAGTACTCATGCAATTTAAAGCATTTAATAGTGGCTACTGGATTCTATTGAAAGTTTTAAAGTATGATTTAGAAAAATAAAATCCTACTGGAATAACAAGTACAATGTGAAAAAGACTGACCTTCACCTCGGAAAACATCTGAACCCTTCTTCTCATCATTAAACACCTGGCAGACCAACCTGCCAGATAGGGTCAGTCACTGTTTGCTCAAGTGCTGTTGTGCAATTGCTGGATTTCATATAGGCTGGGCCCAGCCTGCCTGCCTGACGCAGTGTGTGTGTGTGTGTGTGTGGTAAAGCTGCCAGTGCTTGTGCTTGCCTGCTCTCTGCTGATCCTGGTTCTCACTCTCCTCCTAGTGCTCGGAGCCTGTCAGCGCAGAGAAGCCGTGATGACAGAGCAGGAGCCCCCTGAGATGGCTGCTCCGCAGTCCCACTTCATCATCGGCTCTGTGTCCGAGGAGAACTCCGAGGATGAGATCCTGAGCCTGGGGAAGGAGCGCTCGCTGTCCCCCGCCTCCTTCGGCTCAGACAGCTTCTCTGACCTGGGACTGAACCACATCGACGGCCTGGCGCAGAACATGAGGTGAGCCGGCCACGCTGCTCCGACCCGCTGCAGTGTAAGGTGCAGGGGCTGAATGGCTCAGCTGCTCTGTAGCCTCTGTGGCTCCTGTTTATTTAACTGTTTTTATTAGCAGTGCAAGAACAACATGTGTGTTTCATCGTTACTGTACATACAAATTTTTCACTGGAACACCGCTTTAGCGCATCTGGAATCTTGTACCAAGATTGAAGTTTATTAAAATGAAATGAATACACTGTGGAAGAAATGACATATTTCAATTCAGTTAGGATTATTTGCAAAGTAAACTTTTAAACCAGAATTTAAAAAGTAAGTCTCCCATTCTGCTGTGTAGTTTGTTGTGCAATAATTAAGGCTTGAAATCCCAGTGGGTGGTAAGTAAGAAACCCCACTTCTGGCACACTTCCATGTAGTGTGAAAGAACAGCCCTCCGCTCTGAATGGAGAAAAGCCTGCTGTATGGAATAAAAGGGCAGCTGTTGCTTAGCAGCCAACAATTGTAACCATCACCTCCTTTCACCCCTGTATGCTGCGTGGGTTTCTAGAAGACATAGATTCTAATATTTCACAATGGCAGATTGCTTCGTCCAGGACAGATCTGAAAATACAGAGCTGGAGTCTGTAGTCCTGTGACTGTTGAAGTGTTTGTTTGAACGGGCATCAGTGACAGTTAGTGCATTCTTAACTCTGAGTGAAGTAAGAATCTAGCAGACAAATGATTCGACCATCGCCTTAACCTTGACTTGTATCTGTGTACCGTTGAGACAGATCTCACCGCAGGAACCTGCCTGCTGTATTCATGCGAAGGACTGCAATTCTCTTCCCGGCAATGCTAACTAATGCTTGTATGAGCCATGTGTTATGTATGTGCACCTGCGTCTGTTATCAAAGAGTATTGCTGTGCTTTGCTGGGAAATGTGCCGTGCATTGCAGATATTGAACCTGTGATGCTGGCGTGCCCCCCTGCACTGAAGCTGACCTGTGCTCTCAGTGAATTGGCAGTATTGAAAAGCAAACATGAGAAGCCCCTCCCACTGTCTCGCCCAGTCTCTCCCTATTTGTTAAGAACTGGATCGGGGCGTGGCTGTTGAGAGAAGGGGAGCGGTCAGGGCAGAGTTGACCGCAGAGCAGAGACCCTGGTTGTTTAACTGCAGCTTGGGCAGGATTTTGAAATCCGTGTGAGCTGCAGACTTTCTGAACACACACAGGACTTCAGTGTCATCGAGTAAACAAGCACACAGGAGACTCTGGCTCAGCTGAGGAGAGCACTAGACGTGCTTTTTGAATCTTTCCCACCTATGCTTTTAGCTTTATTTCAAGACATTAATGCCTGTAGAGGCTAGAGTATGAACCGGGTGATAGTGAAGTCAGTGTGTCATTGATTCAGCATGCAGCCGGCCAGATCCCTGATGAAAACAAAGAAGGATGAAGATTAGAGATCCCTCTCACACAGGAACTGCTTGGAGTCTCTGTCTCATGATGAGAAGCTGCAGGCTGATCACCCCCAGCCCTGTCATACCTGCTTGACAACTCCATGCTGAGAAGGGGTGAGGCCTTGTGTGTTGCAGAGCTTTAGGGAACAGAGAGAGAGAGAGAGAGAGAGAGAGAGAGGGAGAGAGTACAACAGGCTTCTGACATTTTTCACCATGGAATATTCTGCAGAAGAAAACCTTGAGACAATCTATCATATGCTGCGAAGGTTAGTACGGTAAAGGGAAGGCGGTTTTCGAAATGCTTGCTCATTTTCACAGCTCAACAAAGGCATTCACAGGACTGTGTGCTTACTGTACATGTTGTATTAAGCAGAATGCCAGCAGACATAACTACTGGAGTGGTAACGAGGGTGCAGAAAGGATTGTAATGATTTCTGAATGTTTTGTAACTCATAGGAATGAGTGAGGGAGCCGTCAGCAGGGCTCAGTTTGCCTGCAGTGCTGTAGCAAGTGGACAAGCCTGGCCGGAAGCTACCCTGTTCCATGGACTGACTGTGGAATGCATACAAGCGGCTGGCTGTTGATTCTGTGCCTGTGTTTGAGATCGAGACAGAGCTGTACAGTTTCCAGAAGGCAGTGTTCTACATTCAGGAGGACTGGCAGCTGCAGTACAGCAGGACTCCTCTGGGGCTGTGTGCTGCTGGTTTGGTCAGTGGGTTAGCATTCTGTGCGCTGCACTTTATCAGAAAGCAGACCTGCTGACAGTGTAGTTTGTGTATGAGGCAGGGCAACGATCCCAGAGTGATTCCCAGCAGACAGCTGTATAGCCACCTTTGAGAATAGCCTAGCAGGAAGGGTGAGCATGGTTAGCCCTGTATAGGACAGCCAAACAGGTTTATTATCAGGCTTTAATTCCACATTGGTTCATAAAGATCGGTCCGAATCGTGAAATAGAAATCTCATAAAATGACATCTGAAGCTGCCTCTTCTTTGAAGTTGCCTATCTTGTGGCACTGAAAACTTATGGCATTTGCAGTGAGTGGTTAGCATGCATGGTGGAGCGGAGGGGGGGGCGACTTGGTTAGCTTTGTTGTGGGTGGGGTGGGTGTGGTTAGCTATGCAGTAGGCATGGTTAGCTGTGTTGTAGGTGGGTGTGGGCGTGGTAGGCTGTGCTGTAGGTGGTGTGGGCGTGGTTAGCTGTGTTGTGGGTGTGGTTAGCTGTGCAGTGGGCGTGGTTAGATGTGTAGTGGGTGGGGCTGGGTGTGGATAGCTGTGTTGTAGGTGGGTGTGGGCGTGGTAGGCTGTGCTGTAGGTGGTGTGGGCATGGTTAGCTGTGTTGTGGGTGTGGTTAGCTATGCAGTAGGCATGGTTAGCTGTGTTGTAGGTGGGTGTGGGCGTGGTAGGCTGTGCTGTAGGTGGTGTGGGCGTGGTTAGCTGTGTTGTGGGTGTGGTTAGCTGTGCAGTGGGCGTGGTTAGATGTGTAGTGGGTGGGGCTGGGTGTGGATAGCTGTGCAGTGGGTGTATGTTCTGTCCAGTACAGTGATGTCTCTCCCTGGACTCAGGCCCAGCATGTCGGGGTTGCACCTGGTGAAGCAGGGCCGGGAGCGTAGGAGGATGGACCTGCAGAGGGACTTCACTGTGGCCTCGCCCGCTGAGTTCGTCACTCGCTTTGGGGGCAACAAAGTCATTGAGAAGGTATGTGTCTGTGAGGGAGGAGTTCAGTCTTCGTTCCCATCCATAGAATTGCCTACCCTGTGTGGGTTTGGGTTATGCACTGGTGTTATTGGATTAACCTCTGCCCTGATAACCGGCAGCATTTTAGAGAACCATGGTGTGTTTTAGAGCATTTCACAGCACCAGGGCACCCACATGGATCATTTATTAAGGGGTAACCCGGGGATAACTGCAGATAAGTGCTTGATTGGGGGGATTTCCTGAGTGCTGGAAAATGCTCCCGGGCAGAGTATAGGCCGATCAAACCCCAGCACCCACATCTGAGGATGGCATGGATATGTATGTGTGGTATTTTCCTTGTAGGTTCTTATTGCCAATAACGGGATCGCAGCGGTGAAATGCATGCGCTC
Organism: Polyodon spathula; assembly: GCF_017654505.1. Lineage (NCBI taxonomy): Eukaryota > Metazoa > Chordata > Actinopteri > Acipenseriformes > Polyodontidae > Polyodon > Polyodon spathula. The sequence continues at coordinate 29,578 of NW_024472268.1, read as the reverse complement.
AATCCGGCGGTGGGCGTACGAGATGTTTAGGAATGAGCGCGCCATTCGATTTGTTGTCATGGTAACCCCCGAAGACCTGAAGGCCAATGCAGGTGAGTGTGGGGAGCGAGTCCCAGTTTATTGTTGTTATTGTCTTGAGCAGTTGCTTAGCAGGGTGTTAATGACACGAAAACGATTGCCGGCGAGACGCTGGCAAAACAGAAAAGCCGCTTCAGGCAGGGCAGCACCGGGGTTTATTAGTCCTTCGTACGCTGTAGAACAGAACAGTGCTCGGGCAGACACCTGCATGTCAGTGCTGGTGTGTAGAGATGACACAGGGTGGGATCAGGAACACATGCTTCACCTGCTTTTGAAGGGAAGAATACAGTAAATCGTGTGTTGATGCTGGGCTTCGTAACCCTGATGCCCAGGCGGTGTATTTGAATCGTGTCGCGGCGGTGCTGTTTACATTTATAGACTCGGCCTCCTTGACTTTAAAGCTGTGTTGTTAACCCGTTGCCTGCAGAGTATATTAAAATGGCAGACCACTATGTTCCTGTGCCGGGAGGAACGAACAACAATAACTACGCCAACGTGGAGCTGATCCTCGACATCGCCAAGCGCATCCCAGTGCAGGTACTGTTGACCGCCTCCTGCGTCAAACGTTGCAGCTGCAGCTCTTTGCACATTTCTTTCTAATGCTGTTGTCTTCATCTCATCTGCAGGCTGTGTGGGCAGGCTGGGGCCACGCTTCTGAGTACCCCAAACTCCCCGAGCTGCTGCACAAGAACAGCATTGCCTTCCTGGGTAAGACAGACTCGGGGGGTCCTGGAGTCCTGACTTCTCCACTGTACACTTTTACACTGCAAGCCTGCCATTAATATATCTGCAGACCTGCTGCAAGATAGATGGTAGAGACTGGAGGTGTCTGGCATCCTCTGTTGTTGCTTCTTGATTCTGATAACTGTATTAGGATCGGAGGTTAACTTGCATTAGAAATCGCTAGCGCTTGTCCTGCTCTACTGTAATAGTGTGTGTTGCTTGCAGGGCCCCCCAGCCAGGCGATGTGGGCTCTGGGTGATAAGATTGCCTCCTCCATCGTGGCACAGACCGCTGGGATCCCCACACTGCCCTGGAGTGGATCTGGTGAGAGGCTGCGTTTGTCTTGAGAGAGATGCAAAGTGTCTGTGTGTTTGCAAATCTGTCCTCTTCACTCACTGCGTGCATAATTGTATCACGTTAAGTTTCCTATCTATGTATCTATTTTATAATTTTTTTTTTTTTTTCAAAGTTATGGCAGGGCAACTTCTCGAATTACATACAGTTCACACAAACACTTTTTAAAATGAAAAAAAAATCAATAAAAAAAATCGTGACCGAGGGGTTTCTGGTGGACCTGATTCTGAAGCGAAGCGTGGTAATAATCCCAGTGAAAACATGGTACAGCCAGCCTGGCCTGTGCCGCTGAGCGGTGCTAACGCAGTGTGTTTTGTTCAGGGCTGACGGTGGAATGGACTGAGAGTGATCAGAGGAGGAGAGTGATCAGTGTGCCTCCGGAGGTGTATGAGAAGGGCTGCGTGCGAGACGAGGCGGAGGGGCTGCAGGTGAGCAGAGCTTCCACAGGACAGCAGCACCACTGCAGAGAACACACAGTGTCGAGCACAGCTCACCAGTGCTGCTAGTCTTTTCTTTCCTTGCTGTTTTGAGAACGCCCCACAATGTGCATGAATCGTTTGCTAAGGACATTCTGTATTCTTATATAGCCGACCCCTTCGCACAGTCAGACAGGCTGTAGTTTACAAACAGATAATAATAAAGTATAATAGTTATGTGCAAACTGTAGGAGGTAGTAAGTGTTTCTCAGCAGTGTGTTGAGCTGATGTTTTGATGCACAATCAGGAGCTGGCATTGCCATGTTGAGTGTTCCGCTGACCCCGTGACCTTGTGCCCCCTGCAGGCTGCTGAGAAGGTGGGCTACCCACTGATGATCAAGGCTTCGGAGGGCGGAGGAGGGAAGGGGATCCGGAAGGTGAACAGCGTAGACGACTTCCCCAACCTCTTCAGACAGGTCAGTCAACTGGGCCTCTCCCGATCTCCCGGACAGCTTCCCACTCCTGGGAGTGCTCTGATAACCAGAGTGTCTGGAAAGCATGCAGGTGGAAAACGGAATAAGAATGGGAGCGAGCAATACCAGAAACAACCCTGTTAATATCAGACTCTCATTGCACGCCACTTTCCAGATTGCACAAGCATAGCCTCATCAGCCACCCAATAGAAGCATCTCTGCGTCTCTAATGAAGCTGTTTGTGAATAGTTTGGGTCTGTGCCTTGTCCCTCTCCTTGCTCTTCACTAGTTCTCACTGTGGTTTTAAAGAGATGCTTGTCTGCTTTTCCAGGTCCAGACCGAAGTCCCTGGCTCGCCCATCTTCGTCATGCAGCTGGCGAAACACGCGCGGCACCTGGAGGTGCAGCTCCTGGCTGACCAGTATGGCAACGCCATCTCCCTGTTCGGCCGCGACTGCTCCGTGCAGCGCAGGCACCAGAAGATCATCGAGGAGGCTCCGGCCACCATCGCCCCCCACTACGTGTTTGAGGAAATGGAGCAGGTGGGACTGGAGGAGAGGCACCGTGGGAGCTGGCTGTGCTCGTATTGCACTTTACCTGTCTGTTTGTATAGAGCCAGAACTTCAGAACACTCAGCCAGAGGAAACACTCTAACACTGTTTTTAGTTCTTGAGTTAGTTTTTCATTCTTAGACAGTGAACCAGGAATAATGTCTCCCTGATAGTCTCATTTGCAGTTCCTGGTGCAGAAACCTGCTTTTCTTTGTCTCTGGGTAAGGTTTGTGTTAATCCAGTGTGGGAAGACCAGTTTTTTTGTTCTTCTTGTATTGTGTAGCCGTGTTTAACTCCTGGCTGTTGGGATTTCACCAGTTGGCTGCCCCTTTGTTTTATCCAATGAGCGTCTGAGTTTTCAGTTCAGTGTGTTCTCTCTGCTGATGGGAGTGATCCCGGGACAGGCTGTGCTCTGAGGAATGTGTTTGTTCTGTACTACAGTGTGTTAGTGGCTGGCTTGCAGTGCAGTGTGAAAGTACAACGTGTGCATAGTATAAATATAGCAAGAGTGAGGTAAACCAGCACAGCATTAACCAGCAGAACTCCTATATGCTGGCCAAGCCTCGTTCTTACAGAAACACACGCTGCATTCATAGGATTTCACTTGAGGGCCAGGAAAACTCAAATAATGAAAATAAACTAAATGTGCAGTGAAGTCTGTCTCTCTGTCTCTCGCTCTCATGCCCAGCAATGTGCCGTGAAGCTGATCTCTCATTCTCTCACCCTCTCGCCCTCTCAGTGTGCCGTGAAGCTGATCTCTCATTCTCTCACTCTCTCGCCCTCTCAGTGTGCCGTGAAGCTGATCTCTCATTCTCTCACTCTCTCGCCCTCTCAGTGTGCCGTGAAGCTGATCTCTCATTCTCTCACTCTCTCGCCCTCTCAGTGTGCCGTGAAGCTGGCGAAGATGGTTGGCTATGTGAGTGCCGGCACAGTGGAGTACCTGTACAGCCAGGATGGCAGCTTTTACTTCCTGGAGCTCAACCCCCGGCTGCAGGTGGAGCACCCCTGCACAGAGATGGTGGCCGACGTGAACCTGCCCTCCGCACAGCTGCAGGTGAGCGCCCTGTACCCCCCTCTACCCCCTCGGGACCCCCTCAATCTGCCCTCCGCACAGCTGCAGGTGAGCCCCCTGTACCCCCCTGTACCCCCTCGGGACCCCCTCAATCTGTCCTCCGCACAGCTGCAGGAGAGCTCCCTGTACCCCCTTGGGACCCCCTCAACCTGCCCTCCGCACAGCTGCAGGAGAGCCCCTTGTACCCCCCTTTACCCCCTCGGGACCCCCTCAACCTGTCTTCCGCACAGCTGCAGGAGAGCCCCCTGTACCCCCTTGGGACCCCTTCAACCTACCCTCTGCATAGCTGCAGGAGAGTCCCCTGTAACCCCTCAGGACCCCTTCAACCTGCCCTCCACACAGCTGCAGGTTAGCCCCCTGTACCCCCTTGGGACCCCTTCAACCTACCCTCTGCATAGCTGCAGGAGAGTCCCCTGTAACCCATCAGGACCCCCTCAACCTGCCCTCCATACAGCTGCAGGTTAGCCCCCTGTACCCCATTGGGACCCCTTCAACCTACCCTCTGCATAGCTGCAGGAGAGTCCCCCTGTAACCCATCAGGACCCCCTCAACCTGCCCTCCGCACAGCTGCAGGAGAGCCCCCTGTACCTCCCTCATCTTGGGGTCCTGTGGTAGTCCAGTATGCAGGCGGCTGTAGGCATGCAATGTTAACTGCTCTTTGTTTGTGATGGAAACAAGGCTTGAACCCAATCCTGAGTTTCAGGATTACCCATTAACTGTACGGCTGTGTTAGTGTTATACTGACTACAGGTTAAGCCCTGTTTCAAGAAGGAAAATCTAATAAAATCAAAAACACATAAGAAACAAAATCCTATTAAACAGATGGGGAAATGTAAATTAATCAAGGGACAGAAAAAATGAAAGCAACAAAGGATTTTTAAAAAAGCAAGTCCGATTGCAGTGCTTGTGACACGCAGTAAACGCACACAGCACTGAGAGAGTGCAGCCTCACATCACATTAGACATGCATCACATCATCCTGCCCAGGACCAGCGCAGACTGCCTGCAGCCTTCCTGTTGCCATGGGGACAGCAGGAGAGTGCCAGGATGTGAACAACAGGAGCATGACCTCCCTCCTGCCACAGGACTGCAATGTAGGTCACAGGGGAGCTGCCTGCCCCTCGAGGAGCACTCGCTCTCATGCGATGCATGTGTCCTGTGTAGTATTGAGTCTTGGATACTGGACTCAACAAAGACTGCTTGTCCTTTAGCATGTGACAGCAATGCTATCAAACCCTGTAGTACCCCTGGCTGAATAAAGACTACTGCAGGACACAGCAATAATATAACGGTGCCATTTGTTTATATGGAACGCCTACCAATAGCTGTTGATGCCTGGGTTGTCTGCATCACCCTTATTGCATTGTTCTGCATTTTCTCAGGTTATTTTAACTGCAGTTTGGTACAGTGGTGACCCGACAGGCACTTTATTTAAATGATAAGATCTTATTGAGTCAGGTGTGATTGCTGCTCTTGTCAATCACGTCAACATGCCGGTCAAAGACACCACCTGCTGGCCACGCAGGAAACAGCACTTACAGAGATTCTGAAATAAGACAGAACACTCCACTGAACCCTTTCACGCATGGACCTCACATGGGAACATGTGGATGACGCAAATGCGTGATTACCATTTATGCCATTTTGTTTAGATGAGAAATTGCTTGTGTAAAGTTTGCGTCGTACGTTTTGATAAACTTCATGCAACTATATTTCTTTCAGATTGCCATGGGGATTCCTCTGCACAGGATCAAGGATATCCGAGTGATGTATGGGGTGCTGCCCTGGGGAGAATCACCTATCGACTTCGAGGGCCTGTCCACTGCCCCCTCCCCGCGAGGTCACGTGATCGCCGCTCGCATCACCAGCGAGAACCCTGACGAGGTGCGAGGACCCCCTTCATGATCTCTCTCCACCCTTCCGTCTGTGTGAGCCTCCACTGCAGCCCTGACTCCCCCTCTCCCTGTCTCCCTGTCCGCAGGGGTTCAAGCCCAGCTCAGGCACGGTGCAGGAGCTGAACTTCCGCAGCAGTAAGAACGTCTGGGGCTACTTCAGCGTGGCGGCGGCGGGGGGGCTGCACGAGTTTGCCGACTCCCAGTTTGGACACTGCTTCTCCTGGGGGGAGAACCGTGAAGAGGCCATCTCGTGAGTGAGCCCTGGCTGCTTTAGTCTGACCACTGCCAGCTATCAAACACACCTTCCTGACCACTCTGAATCCAGCTCTGTCACCACTTATCAAACACACCTGCCCTCTCGCATTATAGGAATGCTTCTGCTCTACTATTACTGTAAGGGTGTGACAAACATGGGAATAGTGCGAGTGTGGATTAACTCCTGAGGACAGCAGCGCTGTAGCCAAGCTCTTGTCTAATGAGGTTTTATTCAGTGGTGCTTTGCTATAGAAACCTGGTGTTCTTGGATGTGCCCCTCAGTCCTGTGCTTTTTATTTTTCAGTAACATGGTGGTTGCTCTGAAGGAGCTGTCAATTCGAGGGGATTTCAGGACCACCGTGGAGTATCTCACCAAGCTGCTGGAGACAGAGTCTTTCCAACAAAACAGCATTGACACGGGCTGGCTGGACAAGCTCATCTCCGAGAAAGTACAGGTAACGCAGACTGGGACACACGGAGACACAGTCACAGGCAAACAAACACAGAGACACAGGCACAGCGACACAGACACACACACAGAGACACAGACACACACACATAGAGAGAGACACACACACACACACACACGCACAAGCAAAGAAACACAGAGACACAGGCACACACACACACACAGAGACACGGCCAGACACGCTGGAATACAGGTGATCGACATGGGCTGACATTGCCTGACACTTGCAGAATGTTATTCCCCTGCCTTGCTAAACCCTGTCCTTCTCCAGGCGGAGAGGCCCGACACCATGCTGGGTATTGTGTGCGGGGCTCTGCACGTGGCCGACGTCACCCTGCGGAACAGCGTCTCCAACTTCCTGCACTCTCTGGAAAGGTACGCCGCGCGGGCTTTGTGCAGGGCAGCTCCTGGGTCCTGTGGTGGGAGGGGGTGGTGATCGCTGGGGACAGGGACCCCTCCTCACTCTGCATTGCTGACCTCCTGCTTTCTCCTCCCAGGGGGCAGGTCCTCCCGGCTCATACCCTGCTGAACACGGTGGATGTGGAGCTGATCTACGAAGCTGTAAAATACGCCCTCAAGGTAAACCTGTGGAGTCGCATCTTCTGGGAACAGCGAATGCACGCATGTACTCCCCTACAGGGCTAGCAAGTCGTGTGGATGCACCTTTATTTCACTGTGTGTGTGTGTGTGTGTGTGAAGGCTTGACCGGGGCTCTCTTCTGTGCTTCCCAGGTGACCCGGCAGTCTCCCAACTCCTACGTGGTGATCATGAACTGCTCGTGCGTGGAGGTGGACGTGCACAGGCTGAGTGACGGGGGGCTGCTCCTCTCCTATGACGGCAGCAGCTACACAACCTACATGAAGGAGGAAGTGGACCGGTACAGCTGAGAGAGAGTCACTACAGCACTGACTAGACCAGCAGAGAGAGTCACTACAGCACTGACTAGACCAGCAGAGAGAGTCACTACAGCACTGACTAGACCAGCAGAGAGAGTCACTACAGCACTGACTAGACCAGCAGAGAGCGAGTCACTACAGCACTGACTAGACCAGCAGAGAGAGTCACTACAGCACTGACTAGACCAGCAGAGAGAGTCACTACAGCACTGACTAGACCAGCAGAGAGAGTCACTACAGCACTGACTAGACCAGCAGAGAGAGTCACTACAGCACTGACTAGACCAGCAGAGAGAGAGTCACTACAGCACTGACTAGACCAGCAGAGAGAGTCACTACAGCACTGACTAGACCAGCAGAGAGAGTCACTACAGCACTGACTAGACCAGCAGAGAGAGAGTCACTACAGCACTGACTAGACCAGCAGAGAGAGTCACTACAGCACTGACTAGACCAGCAGAGAGAGTCACTACAGCACTGACTAGACCAGCAGAGAGAGTCACTACAGCACTGACTAGACCAACAGAGAGAGTCACTACAGCACTGACTAGACCAGCAGAGAGAGTCACTACAGCACTGACTAGACCAGCAGAGAGAGTCACTACAGCACTGACTAGACCAGCAGAGAGAGTCACTACAGCACTGACTAGACCAGCAGAGAGAGTCACTACAGCACTGACTAGACCAGCAGAGAGAGTCACTACAGCACTGACTAGACCAGCAGAGAGAGTCACTACAGCACTGACTAGACCAGCAGAGAGAGTCACTACAGCACTGACTAGACCAGCAGAGAGAGTCACTACAGCACTGACTAGACCAGCAGAGAGAGTCACTACAACACTGATGCCCAGACGCAGGGCATTAGAGTCACCGTGTCATTGCAGTGTAAACTTTCACTTCAGATCAGGCTGCATTTAGCGGCAGTCTCGTTGGTACCAGATTGGAGTGTTTTCTCACGCCCCGTCCCGGTTTGTGTGCAGGTACCGCATCACCATTGGGAACAAGACGTGCGTGTTTGAGAAGGAGAATGACCCGTCTCTGCTGCGCTCCCCCTCTGCGGGGAAGCTGATTCAGTACACTGTGGAGGACGGGGGCCACGTCTTCTCAGGGCAGTGCTACGCTGAGATCGAGGTCAGGACGCTTCTGTCTTTACTTCCTCTTTCCTCTTTCGCCTCTGTTTTGCTTCTTGTTAAGAAAGCGGGGCGGAGTTGAGCTCTCCTCTCTCTCCTGTGTGTTGAGCTCTCCTCTCTCTCTCCCTGTCTCTGTCCAGGTAATGAAGATGGTGATGACTCTCACTGCAGGCGAGTCTGGCTGCATTCACTATGTGAAGAGAGCAGGGGCGGTGCTGGAGCCGGGCTGTGTCATTGCCAAGCTGCAGCTTGACGATCCCAGCAGGGTTCAGCAGGTGAGACTCCACTGGGATCAGAGCTGAGGAGGAACCCTCCAAACACAGCAGCCTTCAGCTAGCCCAGGGGCTGAGTAATGCATTCCCCTTCCTCCGGCACACTGCTCTCGGGTGTGCTGTGCTCGTTTTCGATTAGTTTTAGTTTTTTATTCGTTCATTCTTTAAGCCGCTCTCTCCCTGCCTCTCCCCCTCTCCCAGGCGGAACTGTACACTGGCAAGCTGCCCCTGATCCAGGCCATGTCTCTGCACGGAGAGAAGCTGCACCGTGTCTTCCACAGCGTGCTGGACCACCTGGTAAACGTGATGAATGGGTACTGCCTGCCTGAGCCCTTCTTCAGCACCAAGGTACCCGCAAAGCAGCCAGGCCTGCAGCCAGCTAGAACACAGTGCCATAGTGCTGCGTGCAGAAATACTGAAGGAATCGAATCAGGCAGAGAATCATCAAAACGACGTTTCTTTGAGCATTTCTGATGTAAAACTCACAAATATATCTAGAAAGGAATACAATTTTATAAAAACGTACGGGGGGAGGTGGGGGGGGGGGCAGAGCGAGATGTGCATTACAAACTGAAACACTCTTTTAGAGAAGTTAATTGAACTCTGCAGTTGCACTGCCCTGGTATAGGGATTCCTCCTGTGTCCTCAGGTGAAGGAGTGGGTGGAGAGGCTGATGAAGACCTTGCGAGACCCCTCCCTGCCCCTGCTGGAGCTGCAGGACATCATGACCAGTGTGTCGGTGCGCATCCCCATCGCCGTGGAGAAGGCCATCAAGAAGGAGATGGCTCAGTATGCCAGCAACATCACCTCCGTGCTCTGCCAGTTCCCCAGCCAGCAGGTATAAAGACTCCCATTGCACAGCAGTGTGATCCGTTTCTGGTTTTGCTAGAAGTTTAGTAAGACACACCTGAGCTTGTTGTAAGACTCCCACTGCACAGCAGTGTGATCCGTTCCTGGTTTTTACAACGAGTTTAGTAAGACACATCTGACCTTGTTACCAACACACTGGGGCTAATCAAGTTAGTCTCGTAGTAAAACCTGGAATGGGTGAAGCTGCTATGCAGTAGGAGTCTTATTTCCATCCCTGAGCTGTCACTGACAAGCTGTACAACCTCAGTTTTGTTTGAGGCTGTTAGTCTCTAGCATGAGCTGTGGCTTCTCCCTCTTTAGTGCATGTTTACTCTGGCTTGATCTTAACAATATTAATGGAGTAGTGAGGCAGCATGCATTAATCACCAGCAAGTGGAAAGCTTCAGCGTTTGCAGAGGGACCTGTGCTAAAGGGGTGTGTCCTTCTGGTTTCAGATTGCTAACATCCTGGACAGCCACGCAGCCACGCTGAACCGCAAGTCCGAGAGGGAGGTTTTCTTCATGAACACGCAGAGCATCGTGCAGCTGGTGCAGAAGTAAGTGAGCAGGATACTCCGCTCAGGTTGTAAATGGGAGGTGGCGTCTGACATGCTAAACGTAGAGCTGCTGAAAGAAATACATGGAAACACCTGAGTGGTCTTGAGCGCACATCAGGGCACATTCACAGTAGCTGGCCCCTCCCTGTCCTTCAGCCTTACCCCTTGCAGGTGTCTGTGTCCCTCCTGTCTCAGGGGCCTCTCGACTGTGTCCCCACAGGTACCGCAGTGGAATCAGGGGCCACATGAAGGCAGTGGTCATGGATCTACTCCGGCAGTACCTCAAAGTGGAGATTCAATTCCAGAACGGTAAGAACAAGCAGAAGCTCAGCTTCAAAGGAACACTGCCTTGAATCGTCTGCCATGTCTAGTCTTGAATGATGTATTTTTACAGGGAGTTAAGTTGAGTCTTGTATCAAATGCTCAGATTGTTAACATTTTCATTCTGGCACAGTTGATACAGTGGCAGAGTTTAAATAGTGTGTTTGTGTAATACCCCTGAGAGCCACTTGATGTCGCCAGCACACTGCGTAATAAAGCTAACGAGCCCTCTCTGTGTCCAGCGTGGCTTATTTCCTTGCAAGACTAGTCAGAGTCATCACTCTGCTCGCTGTCAGGAACGCATTTAAAGTAAACATTATTTCACACATAATTTAATTGTAATGTTTTAATTCACCCAGACATAATTATCTTCCAGTTTGTGTTCTATGAATTAATAGATTTTTTTTTTTTCGTTTTGAAATCCACAGCAGCACAGGGGTGTGCAACTCTCCAGTGATGATTATTATTATTATTATTATTATTATTATTATTATTATTATTATTATTATTATGTACACGTTGCTTTCAGAGGCACACAATTCACTTCAATTGAGGGCAGTGCTAGCCAAGGCTTTAACATTCGTTTTCTTGCCTCTTCTTACACCTCTGGCTCACTGAAGATCTTCCTGCTCTTTGCTCGTATGCAGATATCTGTTCTACAGCTAAGTCTGTGCTGTGGATGGAAAGTTGCTTTTATTTCCTGTGACTTGCAGTAGTTCAAACTCACATACTCTCGCTGTCCATCTCAGTCAATCAGCCATGCAATAGCACCAGGATGGAAAGCGTTGCATTTGAAATATCTGCATATGTAATGATAATAAATAAAGAATGGCTTTATTTATGACCGCTGCAGGCCACTATGATAAGTGCGTGTTCGCGCTGCGCGAGGAGAACAAGGGAGACATGGTCAACGTGCTCAACTACATCTTCTCACACGCCCAGGTCACCAAGAAGAACCTGCTGGTCACCATGCTGATTGTGAGTGCAGAGCTCTCTCTTACAGCAGCTCTGACTGTGCGTGCGTCTGCGTGTGTGCGTGCGTCTGCGTGTGTGCGTGCGTCTGCGTGTGTCTGCGTGGGTCTGCGTGTGTCTGCGTGCGTCTGCATGGGTCTGCGTGTGTTTGCGCGTGTCTGCGTGCACCTGCATGAATCTGCTTGTGTCTGCATGCGCCTGCATGTGTCTACAGCATCTCTGTCTGTGTGTGTGTGTGTGTGTGTCTGCACGTGTCTTCGTGTCTCTACGTGTCTGCGTGTCTTTTCAGTGTCTGTCTTTTCGTGTCTGCGTTTCAGTATATGCAATGAACAGAGAGGGAAAGCAGAGCTGTATTTACTGTGATTCGATTCACAGTCGTTCCAATCACCATGCAAACTGCAGACCATGCAAAAGCAGAGTGTTGACCTCTCCATTTGAGTTGGGCCTTCCTCTAAAATCTGCTTCGCAGAAAGGAAGTACTTACACAGCAGGGGAAACGAAACAAGCATTAAACCTGATAACGTGTTCTGTGATAGAAAGAAAGCGTTAGTGGCTGAATCCTCAGCAGTGGATGTGCTCCCGGCAAAGTCATTTACATTGTAAATAAAAACAGTGAAGCGCTGTTTGGTGTCCACCTCATCTTTCTCAACCTTTAAGATGACTGTTGCATGTCTGATGGATTCTCTTAACTAGATTGTATGTATTGATTTGAATTTTAAAACACTGTCATTAAAAGACACCAATGAGAATGTATTATAGCAGATGTAAAACAGGGGGTGTTTTCAGTGTCCAGCACACACTCGATACACACCCTGATAGGCAAACACTGCAGGGCTGCTGAAGACTGATTTTCTATATATTTTTGAACACATGCATGCTGCTAAAAGGTGCCCCCCCCTCACCCCCCAGCACCTCTCTGGTGTTTGGAGAGGTACTCATTTGGAAGCGATAGGGGCCGTGTCCTGTTTTATTTCTTCTTCGCTGTGATTGTAAGTTAGGGTCGTGCTATAAGAATCTCATTACTCGGACACAAAGCTGTATTTCCTGGGAGAATTGTGAAGGAGCTTGCGCCCGGCCTGTTCATTTCTCTAGTAATCACAGCCCGGTGATGGGGAGGGAAAATGGCAGCTGTTCGCCAGCTCAGGCCTTCAATTTTCTTCAGTCCAGCCACTCGAGTGTGTAATTACATGGGGGTTGTCGTGGAGGTGTGAGGGCTTTCAGTTCATCACCCCTCCCCCACACCCGCCTGCCTGCCCCGTCACTCCAGAGCTGCACTGCAACACACACACACACACACACACACTGTATACGGTGCTCTGTTTCAGAGTTACAGAATGAAAACTATGAATCAGTGAAGAGTCCTTATACAGGAAAAGACGTTCAGCTTGTACTGTTAACAGGCCTGCCTCACAGTGAATGAGGTCAGCGAGTGAGTGGTGAAAGATCGAGGGAGCGCTGTGTGTTTTAAATAAAATAAAATGAAATGAAAGTCACACATCTTTCTGTATGTCCCGGTGATGGTCTTTGCCCTGCGGCAGACAGTGTTTCTGAGTCCTGCTGTCAAGTCTCGTGTTCAGTAAGAGTTTATTTCTGATTGCTCCGTCACCCACTCAGGTGTGTCCTGGCAGCGATGCCGTGGGATATTTTATTTATTTTTTAATAAGAGTTCTGTTTCTGGCAGTGTTGGACACGTGTGACGAGGATCTCATTCAATGTGAAATAATTGCATTTGTTACTGAATTACTGATGCCAGGCTTAAATAATGAATACAAACCTCTACACAGGAAGGAGCTTCAGCAGCAGCATGCTTTACGTGATGAATGACTCTTGATGTGGCGCTTAGTATTAATCACTGTTGAAAACAGTGTCTCGTACACAAGTTTTGTACACGAATTCAAAAGTGTACAGAACTTGCACTTAACTTATCCATTATTTCAAACACATTGTCATAAACTGTAACGTAGAACCTACCGCCGTGAACCCAAAAACAAAGGCACGATCCCAAACGCCTGTCCGCTTGTTTCTAACATCAACAGCAGCGACGCTTCACTCGTCGTGATCTTCAATTCACGTTCTCCCGGAGCACATCTCCATCCAGGAGGGTCACATTTCAACATGTGTCCAGGTGCTGCTCACTATCACTACAAAGTGGCGATTCTTGCAAAGTGCTCCCGGCATGCAGGGCTTGCCAATCGAGGAGGTGTCTCTCCGTAACAGAACCACGCTGACCCCTGTCTTGGTTTCCGCAGGACCAGCTGTGCGGGCGCGACCCCACCCTGACCGACGAGCTGATGACCATCCTGACGGAGTTCACCCAGCTCAGCAAGACCACCAATGCCAAGGTGTCCTTGCGAGCGCGCCAGGTGAGTTACACTGCCCCCTAGTGGCTCGGGGTGTTCGCTTCAGTTAAACTCCCAGTAGTACGCTTTCTAGTTTTAAATGATTGAATCCCTCTAAAGCACCGCCTTCCTTGTTGCATTAGCAGTCAGAGAAAGCCTAGGACAGCTCAGGAATGCCTTTCTCCAGAGTGACACACTGACATTCTCTTATTGGTTGGTCAATTCTCTGCATCCCGGTCCCCTTACCCTGGTTCTAGTTCAGAGACAGTGTTGTGTTCAGTGTGGATTCAGAGACAGTGTTGTGTTCAGTGTGGATTCAGACACAGTGTTGTGTGCAGTGTGGATTCAGACACAGTGTTGTGTGCAATGTAGATCGTGCTGGCTCTGTCCGCAGGGCTATCAAAGTCTACAGGAAGGACTTCAGTTCCATGGAGCCTGTGCACTGGAGTGTGTAACAAGGGGCTCGTTTGAAGCGGCTCTCTGACCTCACTGGGTTCTGGTCCTGCAGAGTCGGGGCTCCTTGGGGTCGAAGGATCAGCCTCTTGATTTGTGTACAGCTGCTTCTTTCATCAGGCACTGCTCACAATCAATGTGCAGTAAAGAGGGGCAGCAGTGGCAGAGTGGTGTTGGCAGCATGATGCAGAACACAAGACAGCACACAGTGCTGAACTGCATTGTTGTATGCTGTGCCAGGGATATCGGCTGAGTCTCGAGAACCCATACGCACAATATCCTGCATGATAAAAGTCTTTATAAAATACACTTTGAGATGGAGGAAAATACAGACAAAGTGACAGACCCAAGTTTCGCTGTTTGTAATTAATTTACCCAAATGATGAAGTGTAACGAATACACAGATGTTTTTTTTGGTTATTGTTAATTACTGTTAATTGATATCTAATTATGTGTTAATTACTGAATATTTGCACCTAGTTTAATGAAAGCTGACATGTAATTAAAGTGTGAAAGCACGCCAGCTCAGCTCAGGCTGTAGTTAGCTGCAGTTTCTCTTCACTGGATGGAGTCTGCATTGACCTGGAGACCCTGCCTTCTCCGGGCTGTGTTCTTTCATTGCCCTGTGTTACCTGCCCTGTGTTACCTGCCCAGTCTTACCTGCCCTGTGTTACCTGCTCCTTCCCCAGGTGTTAATCGCCTCGCACCTGCCTTCCTATGAGCTGCGGCACAACCAGGTGGAGTCCATCTTCCTGTCTGCCATCGACATGTACGGGCACCAGTTCTGCATCGAGAATCTGCAGGTGGGTCTCTTCACAGCCTGGCAATGCCACCTGCTACCTTATTAACTTGTCTTGTGCAGTTTGGGGCAAGACATCTGTGAAGCGAAGATGTTTAACCCTAAACTGCAAAAGCATTTATATTATAAGAGGCTCCACACACATGATCTCCTTGCCCTGGATTGCATACACCTGCACCTATTTGAAGGGTAAATGCAGGGTAACTAGGGCTGCGGGTTGATCAAGTTTACCCCTTTATTGTAATTTACCTAAAAATGAGTTGTTGTATATTTTACTAAAATCCTGCAAATATTAAGTGTGGCATCTGGTTAGTTCACACTAGCTGCAATGCAGTCTAATTAGAACAGTATTGGAGTAGTGTTTTTGTGAATGAATTTGTTGAGTTGTTTGCATGTGCAGTGCCCTGTAAAAAAGTTCTGTGGTTCTCAAATAAGAAGCCGTGTGCCCACGAGTGCTGTGTTCCGATAACAGGCTTTTCCACAGATCACTGGAAAGGGGCCTCGGAGAACAAGCTTCATCACGGGAGCAGCGGGAGGTTTCCTGCAAGGCTTGACAGCAAGCACAGCGGATGGACCAGCTCGGATTGATGTAGTCTAGTAATACGTAAAGCCTATTGAAAAGCCATTGCCCAAGTGTTCAAGTATAAAATAACTAACTGCAGGCAGCAAACCACAGATCTAACATCTGTCGAAGGGCAACTACAACACAAGCGTGTGTGTATACAGTACAGCACCCACAGAGAGAGGCCGACACATTTCTGCTTGCATATCTGTGGGTGGGGTGGCAGCCCAGCTCTGGGCAGAGCTGTGAAGTTGTTTAATGTTCTCCTGACTCCCGATCCTTTCCGTTGATCTCCAGAAACTCATCCTGTCCGAGACGTCCATCTTTGACGTGCTTCCAAACTTCTTCTATCACAGCAACCAGGTGGTGAGGATGGCTGCTCTTGAGGTAGGTCCCTCCCCCTGCATTGTGACCCGCGCAGGACTCCGTGAAGGTGTGGGCTGATCCCTCACGGCTCTGCCCCTCCTCTCTCTCTCCCACCCAGGTGTACGTGCGCAGAGCGTACATTGCTTACGAGCTGAACAGCGTGCAGCACAGGCAGCTCAGAGACAGCACCTGCGTGGTGGAGTTCCAGTTCATGCTCCCCACTTCTCATCCCAACAGGTAACGAGCCCAGGACCGGGCTGCCTTCACTCTTGATCGTTTGCTGGAGATAATTTACATTTTGTCTCTTGCTTTAAAGAAATGTTTATGAGAAAACAGCGTTCAGCGTAACAAAAAAAAAGAATCTGTATAGGAATGTTTCTGCATTCTGGATGACTTGATGGAAAATTGAGAGACAGAATTCAGTAAAACCTAGTGCTGGATAGGAGAAACAAGCACCAGGCATGATTTAAAAATAAAAATTAAATACAGCAGGGATAGACTGAACTGGGTGACAGATCATAGTTAAAATAAACCTAGCATCCCAGACATGTTTGTGTTTGTTGTTCTGTTGTGTCTGTCTCTCTGATTCCTCTATTATGAGCTTCAGCCCTGCCTCACACGAGCACACCGCACTGGTCAATGGCTTGTTGCCTGAAACTCACTGTTTGCATGCACTTGGCTTTTTCACCTAAAATCTTCCAGGAATGAGAGCACTTGAGAATTGAAATCTAAATCTTAAACAAGAGCGAATCACTAATTACACTTAACCTCTTACATATCTTTCAACTAGAGATGGAGTTTGAATTGGACGTACACATGTCACTGGCTCAGTGAGCGGAGCGGAATGACAAAAACGCAAAATAAAACGATTCATGTTTCATTAAACTTGGAGGAAGTGTCTTAGGGTGGGTTTTAGACACTTTTGTCCAAATGACTTGCAGATCGTTTTAATCGCATGCTACGCACGTTGTTAGAGAATATAGAAAAATCTGAGACACATCTGCAATTAAATATATCATTTCTGTAAGAAGACAGCTCCGAGCTGACACACACGCACGCGCATGCACACACACACACACACATTCGCTCGCTCAGGATCAGTGACTGCATTCTCTCTTGTGTTGGCTGGCACTAACCAATCAATAATCAATGTTGTTTGATTGCAGAGGGAACATCCCCACTCTTAACAGGTATTGTACAAATTACTTTTTTTTTTTTTTTCAATCCAGTTGCTAGAATCTAGAATTGTTGCAAAGTTGTACAGCGTAGTTATATGGGGGGAGGGAGCTATCAAGCCTTGAATAAAGACCACCTGTGTGTAGAGACCCCCACACAGCGCACTTCCCATGTAGAAATCATCTCACTGTACATGTTAGAGAGCATCAGGGACACGTGGTCCTCTGATTGGTTGTTACCAGCAGGTTTGACTTGTTCTGAATGGTAATGGGGTGAATGTTGTCATGTTTGCTTATGGCTAATAGCTTCTAACAGCTGCAAAGGTAAATGAAACAGTGGTGTTCTAATCAGTGCCGTTCTAATGTAGCATGGCATGAGCTGGCATTTAGCAGAGCAGTAATCCTGTGTGTTTGTACATGTCTTGAATGTTGTGCTGTTTTATAGAATTGAAGTGTGTGTGTGTGTGTGTGTGTGTGTGTGTGTGTGTGTGTGTATATATGTGTGTGTGTGTGTGTCCTGCAGGCAATGTACAATGCATTGAGTACATTTAGTAGTTTCTAGTTTTGCATCAACATGAGCATACTGCATGTTTAAAACCCTCAAAGCAATTTCGCTGGCACTGCAGCTGGTGACTGACTGGAGCTGTGCTTGTGAGAAATCATTCCATTTCAGTAGTTTAAGAGCATTGCGCCTCTCCCCGTCCCCTTAAGGGTGCTGAGGACATGCATCCTGGTTTGAATATGCCGAGAGTGTTGAAGGTGCTCTTCTTCATCTCATTTGTCGTCTTGCTCCCTGAGAACCTGCTTTCCCAGTTTCCAGTGTTTAAGGTTAGGAGATGGCTGCTGTCCATTGCAGGGTTGTGGAATGCTGAGATCCCTCCTCGTGCTGTCCTCACTTTGTTCAGAGCTGTGTTGACCGACACAGAAGCATGTTGGGTGTTTGCTAAGTATTTCAGAAGCGCATGCTCTAATTAGTCTTGAGTGATGGGAGCAGCACCCCTGTCTGGGCAGATCCAGTCACAGCAGGCTGAGGATCCAGATTCAAGATGTTCAGGGGGGCTAGTTTGTACCTCATGGTACCCCTGTCTGTGCAGATCCAGTCACAGCAGGCTGAGGATCCAGATTCAAGATGTTCAGGGGGGCTGGTTTGTACCTCATGGTACCCCTGTCTGTGCAGATCCAGTCACAGCAGGCTGAGGATCCAGATTCAAGATGTTCAGGGGGGATGGTTTGTACCTCATGGTACCCCTGTCTGTGCAGATCCAGTCACAACAGGCTGAGGATCCAGATTCAAGATGTTCAGGGGGGCTGGTTTGTACCTCATGGTACCCCTGTCTGTGCAGATCCAGTCACAACAGGCTGAGGATCCAGATTCAAGATGTTCAGGGGGGCTGGTTTGTACCTCATGGTACCCCTGTCTGTGCAGATCCAGTCACAGCAGGCTGAGGATCGAGATTCAAGATGTTCAGGGGGGCTGGTTTGTACCTCATGGAACCGCTAATACGGGTTCTTTCTAATATAACCTCTTTATTATTAACACCAGCCTGAAAATAGCTGGCTGTGCCAGGAGCTTTCTGTCAGTGTTTCCAGGGACTAGGATGGGGATTTTCTGTGAGAGGGTCGACATTTTAACAAACATTTAGAGGTAGAAAGGGAAAGCTAGAGGGGTGGGGGGGTGCTCTGTTTGTTCTTGTTTGTCCCCTCTGAAGTTAAAACAAGCCCAGTGATGAGGATGTTAACAGACTGTCTGTGTCATGATCCAGAATGTCATTTGGGTCGAACCTGAACCACTACGGGATGCAGCATGTGGCGAGCGTGAGCGATGTGCTGCTGGACACGTCCTTCACCCCGCCCTGCCAGCGCATGGGCGCCATGGTCTCCTTCCGCTCCTTCGACGATTTCATGAGGTGAGGGGGCCGCAGCCCTGGCCGTTACCGCTGCGCCACTGCTTGCATTTCAGTGTCGTGTTTACCAACGATGTGCTTAAAAACCATGCAAAGACGCCAAGGTGGTGTTGAGCTGAAGCTCTTTCTGAAGATCAATTCGGGACCAGGAAGCCAGGTGACTCAAACGTTTTATTGGTGCTGATGGCTTTTTATTATTTTTTTTTTTAGAAACTTCGATGACGTGATGAGCTGCTTCTGCGGTTCCCCGCCTCCCAGCCCCACATTCCCGGAGCCTGGCCACTCCGCCCTGTACTGTGAGGAAAACAACAAGGTGAGAATGCAGAGATCCCAGTCCGCCACCAGTACCGAGCAGGCAGCACAGAGCACACAAGCAATACCCTTCTGTGGAGAGGCACCTGCTTCTCACAGTCAGCACTCTTCTGTCTCTTGCTTTTTTGTATTCTGCAACTTTCAGTATGAACACAAGCCTGCTGTAAAAAGTAACTGGTTGAGAACGATAAAGAAAAGTTGCTGAATGCTACTTATCCAGAGTTATGGTGTCAGTTTGTGCTGTTTAACAGAGGTCAGGGGAAAACGCATTATCTGTGTTCTCCATTATGTGAAGTATTTAAGCTGTACCGTGCAGATGCACCGAAAATGGCTGGTTTCAGTAGATGGGAGCAGGTATTAAGAGCTACTTAGAGTCTTGACAGGCTGCTGGAGTGGATCTCCAGTCCAAACAATCCCACCCAAGATTGTAATTTGGTTATATTTCATCTCATTTCCTTAGCTGTGTCATTGTGACAGAATGAGCCTGTTACCTTGGCAATATCTGAAGACCGGCATTATCTCTAATTTGTTTTAAATTACAGAGCGCCCAAGATGAGTCCATTCACATCCTGAATGTGGCCATTAAGACAGACAGTGATATTGAGGATGATGCACTGGCTGCCATGTTTAAAGAGTTCACTCAATCAAAGGTGAGCGCTGCACTGGACTGGGAGGGAGAACGTCTTCTGGGTTCTTATTGCCATGCATGGTACATGTGAAACATTATGGATCGAACTCAATTCAGAATTAATGTTCATATTATTTTACACCCTTTTCAGTTTGCGCTCCTATATTTTTTTTAATACAGTGCCTAAAACTGAGTGTAAAATCATTGTACATAAAGCAGGTGGAGCCTTCTAGAGTGATCTCTTGATGGGTGTTTGTGTGCAGAACGTACGCTATGTATAGAAATGTATTTGTACTGAATGCGGGTTTGTAATCCACTCTGAATAACCTCTGTTTCCTTTTGTATGCATGGATGCATGTTTGTGCCGTTTATCTTTTAACAGTCCTGCAACATACCTTTTATAGTATTTGCAGAAATATTTAATGGATTAAATAAAGTAATCTTTTGAGCATGTACTTGCATGCATAATATATCGGTTCAGTTGAAAGAGACCCAATTCCCAGTGCCCTGGCGGTTTCTAATCTTCAGCTTTGTGACTGTGGCTCCTTGTCTCTGAAGAGACACCTGGAAGAAGGCAGGAATGCCCCTACTCTGAGCCCTTCTTTATCCCACAGCGTCCGCGCCGCTCACACGCTGCGTACAGAGATGTGTCTGAAGTTGCGGGGGGGGGAGAGCGTGATAAATCTTCACGCAGGAAAGCTAGATTCCCTCCTAAGAGGATTACTTGCTGTAAAAAGGTAGCCGTCGTTTAGTTAAAGGCTTACAACTCGGCAGAATAGTGGCGCATGTCAGAGTGGAGGTATTTGGTAACCCGTAACATCCTGAAAATACCAGCCTGCATTCTCTTTAGCACCGAGAAGATGTGGTTTTTTACATTTTATTTTCAAAATATGCACATAATTTCTATCAGCACTTGAGGGCTTTAGAGAGTTTACACGTTTCATAATTTTAATCCCCATCACCAATAAAAAGACCTCTTTTAACGCAGCGCACTGATCTGTGCTGTAATGCAAACCCCTTTGCACACAAAGCTTATTTATAAACAAAAAATGTAGTAGTCCTTAAATAAAGCTTATACAGCACTTTGAAATGGATCAGAGACCTGGATTGATAAAATAGGTATTCCTGTTTTCACTTCCAGCGCCTCATGTTTTAGGTCATTTTTACCTGGCGGTGTTGCTAGTAGAATTTGAACTGCAATTTCTGGTTATTAAAGTAGTTCTCTGTTTAGTAAATACATTGTTATTCCAGAAATCTCCTTTACACTCAACTGTTGTATTGGTAACCCGGAAACAGAGTATACATGCATATCCTCGCGTGCAATAAAGGGTTAATCAAAAGTTTGCACAAGCCAAGGGAAAAAAAAAAAACACGCAAGCCGTGGAACTCGTCAACACTCCTGAAGCGTAGGAAGATGTGGCGACACAGACAGATGCTGTGCTGAGAATCGCTATTGTGTAAATGGCCTTCCTGCCCAGCATGGTCTCTTTGAAATTAGGATCATAACGTCTCCGATCCCCCCCGCGCCCGAATCCCCATTGAGGCTGCAGCAGTTTGTGTAAATAGAGTTGCTCCAGGTAACTGATGACCTAATCTCGCTGTAATAACCAGGGCCACGCTGTGTGAATTCTGTGCTTTCTAGAATGCAATCAGAGTCCCGCGGCTGTGCCGTCATTATCTGCCCCTTGTTGTACGTTGTGTTTGTTGGGGGTAGGAGCGTCTTGAAATTGAGAATTAAAGCCGCTCCTGAGATTGCGATGCAGGATCGTTTCTAACAGACGGGCCGGGGAGTAAGGTTCCTCATTAAGAGGGAATGTTAAGTGAGTGCACAGCTTCAGATCCAGGCGAAATGCGGAGAGTCCGGCTCCTGCAAATAAAACTCGTCCTGACCTCGGAGCCGTCCCGAAACAAGGTTCTCCCATCGAAATGCAATTCTGACACCATGAGATGTGCTTGGAAATAATTTACTGCAGCTTGCGCGGATTTCACTGGTACAGTTTTGGAAAGCTGTAAGAAGCTTCCTGATTTCTGACCAGTTTTAATTCCCAGTCCTGGCCAGTTTTAAGAGCAATATTCAGAAGGAAGGCTCGGGTGTTGATGCTAATTGGCGTGTGCTTTCTCCTTGTGAAAAGCTGTTAGCTTGGCTCGCTTCAGTCAGCACTAACACACCAGTGTATGTATGGCTGTAAACTTGGTTGAGATGATCAACCATCTCAGAGATCTCGGATTTCTTCTTGCCTGCTAATAAATCGAAGCAAAGCAATGGAAGTTTCTTTTTCCAATGCATTTTCCGGTCTTCACAATGAAGACACACCCCGAATCAGGCCTCACATGCTTGCTTTTATTCATTTTGGATTTATTGATTTTTTTTTTTTCAGAAATCTGTATTGATTGACAATGGGATTCGTAGACTCACCTTCCTGGTTGCTCAAAAGGTATTTAAACGCTTGAAAAGTCCAAATGTGATTTATATATATATATATATATATATATATATATATATATATATATATATATATATATATATATATATATATATATAAATAATCATTGTTACTGTCCTGTTTTACCTGCAGCCTTGCTTCTGAATTGATTGTATAATGAAAATGAAAATGAATAGAATTAGCACAGAGAACCCCTTTTATCTGAACCCTGTTTTATTATTCAGTCTCCCTGATATTCCCCACCAGTATCAGCACTGCAGACTGAACCCCCCCCCTCTTCCTAACCTCTGTCCGACCCCACAGCAGTTTGGATAGAAGGGATTCTCCTGTGTGTTTTGCTTTTTATTTTTAAATTTTGATTCTGTAATTTTGTTTTAATTTGTTAATCCCGCTACTCATTGCTAGTTGTTTTCTCTTCTTTCTGTTTCTCTCTCTCTCTTTCTCTCATTTTGTGCGAAAAGGATTTCAGAAAGCAGGTCAACTATGAGGTGGATCAGAGATTCCACGTAAGTAGAAAACGAAAAGGCTTGCAGGGTGCTCTGTCTAGTGGCTCACTGTTCTTTGTAGAAATAAGTGTTTCAGAAACAGTGTTCTTCATCGCACCCCAAAGCCTGATCTGTCAGTGTGTTAAACAGGCTCCTAGTGCTCGTTACGTTCAGCTTTGTTTCGTGAAGACAGCGTTTCGGTCCAGGTGAAGGAGTGCTCCAGTCGCACTCCTCCCCGTTCGGAAACCTGCATGCACGTCGGTGATGTTTCATTTGCCTCCTCTAATTCTCGGATTATGGCTTTGTCTGTTTGATTAGATGAGAACAGACCTTGATTACGATAAGAGCAGTTTTGTTTTGTAGCCCTCGGTGGTAATTACTGTAGTTGCTGTGTCCTGTCTTAATTACAAGACTCTGTGTCTCTCTCTCTCTGAGAGGAGGCCCTGGGTTTCCTCCACCCCCCCCCCCGACTAAATCAAATCCTGTTAAATTAGCCACCATGCTGGATTCTTGGCTCCCATTGACTAGCTGTGTGATGAAATGCATTGTGATGCATTCCATCATATGTTTCTTTCATTTGGGATTTGTGGGGCAAGCGATTGTTTAAAGACAGATGTTGCTTACCGTGTTTGGAAATGGCTGAATTGCCAATGCCATCGAGGGGGTTCTGAGTGTTAGGGTTATTGGCACTGTGTTCAGAAGCTCAGCCTTGGTCTCGTATTAATGGGAATGGCAAATGCAGCTGTAAGGCAGCCATAGCCCTGCTGTAGCGCTGCTGGATTGCATGGCTCTACAGCGATGCTTTTGATTAAACCCAGGCGCTTGCTGGCTCGTTGTCAGCTTTGGTTAATAGGGATGGAAAGCCATTTCTTAACGCTGTTGCGGCTGTAAAGCTGGACAAAAGCGTAGTTGCCGAGAAACAGCCAAGAGAGTTCCGCTTCCAGAATGGGCCCGCGAGCTCTCTCCTCTCGGTTACACAACGCGCGGCCGTGCTGGCTTTCTCTCGTATTTACAGTCTTGCTAATTGCCAGGCAGCATGGCCCCGAGGAAGGAAGGCACCTCTGGGAGGCACCCCGTCTTCTCCTGGTGTTCGGCGGTGAGCACTGCTGTTAGGAATCCGCTGTCCGGGATCGTTTTCAAATCTTCGGATTCGCAGGGCGTCTCCACAGGCTCATTTCAGGGAATTATTGAGATTGTTTCCATAGCGCCGATGTGATTATCACCCAGCGGGACCCCGTGCCCCTGCCAGGCAGGTCTAGTGTCACAATATTCCATGTGTGCTTTCAGATTGA
The DNA here is from genome assembly GCF_017654505.1 of Polyodon spathula. Taxonomy (NCBI): domain Eukaryota; kingdom Metazoa; phylum Chordata; class Actinopteri; order Acipenseriformes; family Polyodontidae; genus Polyodon; species Polyodon spathula. The sequence goes on along the minus strand of NW_024472268.1, from coordinate 5,538 downwards.
ACTGAAATTAAACAAGAAGGGGGGGGCGCAAACCTCCGCTAACGCATCCATTAGCTGGTTCTGTCAAACCTTTAATCACAGTCTATACGATTTTCCACACTCTCAGTTTCACCGTGCAGCCCAGCTTCTCCCCTCTGGAAAGCCATTCACTTTTGTTTTATAAGTAAGTTGAGTGGGATGTGAAGGAATTGCTACATTGTTAATGTGTTTGGGGGGGGGGGGGGTTCTTTTTCTTGGTAGCTTTCTTCGCCCGTAGGCTGAACACTGTATTATTTATAATGTCTTCTGGGGTTTTATAATGTGGGAAGCACAGGGCTTTCTTGTGTGTGATGATATAATGGGCTTTTCTTATTTTGTTTCCCCACACAAACAGAGAGAATTCCCCAAGTTCTTCACATTCCGTGCCAGGGACCAGGTAAGCGGGTTTGTCTGCGTATCTGTGCCCGACCCCTTGAGGGAGAAGGCATGCTGTTCTTAGCAGGCTGGATTGTGCTGGCGTGCTCCGCACATGCATGTGCTTTGCAGACAGGAGGGTGACATCTCACCAGTTCGTTTCTCTTCACCCTCCCACCTTTATTTTTTTAGGCGATACTTTTTTAATTGGACCAGCCAGAATATGTAACTAACCGGTTTGTTGAAGTGAGAAGTGGAAAGCGAAGAAAAGCTGGCAGGTTTATTTTAGTTTCGTTGGTTTTGAATGCGGAGCTCTGGAGCTCACCGTCGGCCTCTGTTTCCATCATTAGAGCAGACCTCAGGCTGGAAAGCAAGTTAAAGAAGCTGTTGAGTGAAGTGGAGCAGGAGGCACGTGGGAGGAGGTCAAGTGCTGTGGAGAGAGCAGCTGCCCTTCTCCTCAGTCCCGTCACGTTTCTCTTGTATAGAAAGGAACCCCGCACCCCAAACTGTGGGCTTTTACTTTGTGCCTCTATGTTTTTTTATTTCCTCTTATTGTTATTGTCGTACCCATCGGTGCGAGTCCGGACACTGGCACTGTATCTTGATATATGATGGCATTCTCTTCCCTTGAGTGCCTTTTCAACCACTAAAGCTGCCTGACTCATTACAATAATGAACTTTATAATTATTTCCCCATAGAGAGGAATGACTCCCATTAATAGTATTTGATTGCCTTTTATTTAATTTACTTAGCCTAGCTGCTAGCTTGTGGGCATTTTCCAGCTCAGTAAAATAACTGGATTCCTCAGGCAGCCCGTTCCCATTTAAAGTAAAGTGAATTAACTTATTTTTCGCTATGGGATTTTTTTACTCGGGTGGGGGGCAGGGGTGGGGGGGCGGTTAGAAAGTTAGCAATTTAGCTCAAAACAAAAGCAAATATGCAAACAACAATCTAGAAATATCATAAGAAAATATTATTACTGCATTGTAACAAACCAAGTTATTTCGTGCTGCATTGTTATTCTTCAGTATGGGGTTGGCTTGTTACTGTGTGTTGTTGTTCTCTCTTTGTATGAGTGCTCGCACTGTTGAGATGGTCTGCTGGCCCGGCAGTCACACAGAGTATGATTGACTTTGGCTCCTGCTGTCTGGCTAAGCTTGCTGCCTGCGCTTGTCTTGCCCTCTCAGTTTGAGGAGGATCGTATCTACAGACACCTGGAGCCCGCCCTGGCCTTCCAGCTGGAGCTGAACCGCATGAGGAACTTCGAGCTCACCGCCATCCCCTGTGCCAACCACAAGATGCACCTGTATCTGGGAGCGGCCCGTGTGGAGGTGGGCATCGAGGTCACGGACTACCGCTTCTTCGTACGAGCCATCATCCGCCACTCCGACCTGGTCACCAAGGTGGGTCTGAGCACCGCCTTCGAGCAGAGCCTCTCTCCTGCCTCTCCTCTCCCGCTCTCCTCTCTCCACTCCTCTCCTCTCCCCTGAGCCTCTCCACTCCTCTCCTCTCCCCTGAGCCTCTCTCCTGCCTCTCCTCTCCCGCTCTCCTCTCTCCACTCCTCTCCTCTCCGTTGAGCCTCTTCTCTCCTCTCCCCAGAGCCTCTCCTCTCCTTCTCTCCTCTCCACTGAGCCTCACCTCTCCACTCCCCTGAGCCTCTTCTCCTTCTCTCCTCTCCCCTGCCTCTCTTCTCCTCTCCGTTGAGCCTCTCCTCTCCTCTCCTTCTCTCCTCTCCTCTCCCCTGCCTCTCCTTTCCTCTCCGTTGAGCCTCTCCCCTGCCTCTCCTCTCCCTAGAGCCTCTCCTCACCTTCTTCCCTGTCCCCTGAGCTTCTCTTCTCCTTCTGTCCTCTCATACTTTCTTCCTCTCCTCTTCTCCTCCTGTCCTCTCCCCTGGTCTGAAGATACTAAGCACTGTACCTATTTGTTTCATGTAAACAGCATACAGTGTAGCTTAAGACACTGAGAAAAACTGAAGATTACGTTTTAATCAGATTTATACTTTTGGAAATCGATAAACGTGATTCAGTGTACTCCAAAATCCACTTGCCAGGGATGGGAAATGAGACCCTTTATCAACAGCAACAGTAGCAACCGCCTGGGCTTTATAATGGAGTGTCTTTCATTACACAGTGATCACAAAGAGCCGTGGAACAAAACGCAATCTGTGCAGAAAGTTCTTAACAGAGAGAATTGAAGCAGGCCAGCAGCTTTTTAATTCCATTCATTTTTTTTACCAGGCTTTAATGTTTTAATAAACACTGATAAATTCTCGGGTTGAATTTTACACGCGATATGAGAGAATGAAAGTGAAGGTTCCTCAGCTCTGCTCCCGAACATATCTGTGGATGCTGTTGGCTCGGGGCTCTCGGGCAGCTCCCCTGTAATGCCATTGCTGCCCTGCAGGAGGCGTCGTTCGAGTACCTGCAGAACGAGGGCGAGAGGCTGCTGCTGGAGGCCATGGACGAGCTGGAGGTGGCCTTCAACAACACCAACGTGCGCACCGACTGCAACCACATCTTCCTGAACTTCGTCCCCACCGTCATCATGGACCCCTCCAAGGTGAGAGCAGCATTACAGCAAGCCGAGACAGAGCCTAGATAAAGAACAGCAATCCCTGAAGGAAACCACACCCAAACAGCTGCCTCACCCAGCAGCATGACATTAGGTTCAGACAGAGCCTATATAAACCAAAGTTAGAGATTAGTTCAGGGGTAGGGGTAGGGTTAGGGTTAGGGTTAGAGATTAATTCAGGGTTAGGATTTAGAGTTAAGGTTAGAGATTAGTTCAGGGTCAGGGGTAGGGTTAGAGATTGGTTAGGGTTAGGGTTTAGGGTTAGGATTAGGGTTAGAGATTAGTTCAGGGTTAGGGTTAGGGTTAGAGATTAGTTCAGGGTTAGGATTTAGAGTTAGGGTTTGAGATTAGTTCAGGGTTAGGGATAGGGTTAGAGATTGGTTAGGGTTTAGGGTTAGGGTTAGTTCAGGGTTAGGATTTAGAGTTAGGGTTCGAGATTAGTTCAGGGTTAGGGTTAGAGATTAGTTCAGGGTTAGAGTTAGGGTTAGAGATTAGTTCAGGGTTAGGGATAGGGTTAGAGATTGGTTAGGGGTTAGGGTTAGGGTTAGTTCAGGGTTAGGAGTTAGAGTTAGGGTTCGAGATTAGTTCAGGGTTAGGGTTAGAGATTAGTTCAGGGTTAGGGTTAGAGATTAGTTCAGGGTTAGGGTTAGAGATTAGTTCAGGGTTAGGATTTAGAGTTAAGGTTAGAGATTAGTTCAGGGTTAGGGATAGGGTTAGAGATTGGTTAGGGTTTAGGGTTAGGGTTAGTTCAGGGTTAGGATTTAGAGTTAGGGTTAGAGATTAGTTCAGGGTTAGGTTAGAGATTAGTTCAGGGTCTGATATGTCGTGGTAGAGTATCATGTGCTGAATGCTGAATTACAGATCGAGGAGTCGGTTAGGGTTAGGGTTAGGGTTAGAGATTAGTTCAGGGTCTGATATGTCGTGGTAGAGTATCATGTGCTGAATGCTGAATTACAGATCGAGGAGTCGGTTAGGGTTAGGGTTAGGGTTAGAGATTAGTTCAGGGTCTGATATGTCGTGGTAGAGTATCATGTGCTGAATGCTGAATTACAGATCGAGGAGTCGGTGCGCTCCATGGTGATGCGCTACGGTAGTCGGCTCTGGAAGCTGCGGGTCCTTCAGGCTGAGCTGAAGATCAACATCCGGCTGACCCCCACCGGCAAGGCCATCCCCATCCGCCTGTTCCTGACCAACGAGTCGGGCTACTACCTGGACATCAGCCTGTACAAGGAGGTGACCGACTCGCTCACTGGGCAGCTGGGCCACTCCGACCGACAGGTGAGGCCCCGAGCACAGGTACAGTATAATACTCTGCATCTCCTCTCATCTCCGCTCCTCTCCATTCCTCTCCTCTCCGCTCCTCTCCGTTCCTCTCCTCTCTGCTCCGCTCTGCTCCTCTACTCTCCTCTCCTGTCCTCTTTGTTCCTCTCTGCTCTGCTCCTCTCCTCTCCGCTCCTCTCCATTCCTCTCCTCTCCGTTCCTCTCCTCTCTGCTCCGCTCCTCTCCTCTCCTCTCCTCTTTGTTCCTCTCTTCTCCTCTCCTCTCCTCTCCTCTCCTCTCCTCTCCTCCTCTCTCCTCTCCTCTCTCTCCTCTCCTCTCCTCTCTTCTCCTCTCCTCTCCTCTCCTCTGCTCCGCTCCCCTCCTCTCCTCTCCTCTCCACTCCTCTCCGTTCCTCTCTGCTCCGCTCCTCTCCTCTCCGTTCCTCTCCTCTCCGCTCCTCTCCGTTCCTCTCCTCTCTGCTCCGCTCCTCTCCTCTCCGCTCCTCTCTGTTCCTTTCCTCTCTGCTCCTCTCCGTTGTTCCTCTCTGCTCTGCTCCTCTCCTCTCCTCTCCTCTCCGCTCCTCTCCTCTCCTCTCTCTACAGTTCAGTCCATTGGGTGTCTTCTGAAGCTGCTCGACCACCCCTAGTATCACAACCAACCCCAGAATTTCAAACTCTCAAGCAAAGACAAGTGGGCTCCCGTTGTCTTGCTGTAGCCCAAAATTAAAATCCTGCAAAGAAAGAATTCACGGGGGGCAGGTTCCATGCGATCACAAAGAAAGTAACCTCAGAAATCATCCAATCACACACGAATGTTTAGTTCATAGAGCCTCTTTTTAAAGATGTCTGGTTTTAGTAAAAGAAAACTGCTCTTTCAGTGATGCAGAAATAATGATCGTAAAATGACTGTATTGCTGACTTTTTCAGATCCTTTTCACTTGTACTGTACAGCTGTGGCCAAAAGTTTTGCACCCCCCTATAGAATTAACTCGTTGTGCTTCGTAAAGTGGATTGTGACGTTAACATATTAAATTACAATGCGCTTTGTAGTTTTCCATCTACTTAAACAGACAAAACCCGAAAAATTTGACATTTTGAAAATAACATTAAATACTGTACTGCTATTATAGCTTCCAGTAGACTTGTGATATAATTTTGTAGTTCAATGAATTATGTTCATATATATCCTAAAATTCTAGGTGATGCAAAACTTTTGGCCAGAGCTGTAGATACAGTAGGATGGTGTTTTATTTATAAACTCGGACAGTGAACAGGAGAACGTTCTACCCTCTCTATTAAAGAGTAAGGGACGGG
>NW_024472267.1:0-25000 GCF_017654505.1 Polyodon spathula | reverse complement strand
GTGTAAAGTCCCCCCTCTGCTCCCCTGCCTGTGTGTAAAGTTCCCCCCTCTCTTGGGTCCAGGCGTACCTCTGGGACAACAACAAGGATGTGGTGGAGTGGCTGGAGAAGCAGCTGGCCGAGGAGGAGGGGGCACGCTCCGTCATCGACGAGAACATCAAGTACATCAGCAGAGACTACATCCTGAAACAGATCCGCAGGTCAGCTTTCACTAGGGCTTTTATTTAGCCCCCTGTAACAGCGCTGATGCTAATCTTGAGAAGAGCTAGTCCTGCTCTCTGAATGCAGCACCTCTGTAAAGCAGGCTATTGGCAGCGCACACACACACGTTTATACACGTGGGCTCTATGTGAAAGCCGTGTTGCACACATGCATGTTGAATATGCACTGGCAGCTTGCAATGCTGGCAAAACTGAAGCTATTCCTGTTGTTGTTTCTGCCCTAGCCTGGTCCAAGCCAATCCTGAAGTTGCCATGGACTCCATCGTCCACATGACTCAGCACATCTCCCCGACGCAGAGGGCAGAGATCGTCCGCATCCTCTCCACTATGGACACGCCCATGGACACGCCCCCCTCCACATAGCCCCGCCCCCCAGCCTGGAGCGCTCTGCTGTGCTCTGGGCTCAAGACGAGACCGGCTCCCTGTGTCAGTGAGAGGGGGTTCAGGGAGAGAGAGGGGACCAAGGTGTATCATGCATAGGAGGCTGTGAAACCGCTGGCCAACACAGAGCGAGTGTCACGTGTTAAACTGTCTAGCATGCGAAGCCAACATGGCGCCTGCTTGATGTAGTTTCATAGCCGTCTTTTACTTTATAAAGAGCGCACAAAGAGATGGGACAGTTCACTCACCAGATCATAGGTGCAACTTCTTCATTATTTATTTATAAATTTTAAAAACTAAAAAAAATCGGTCGAATTTCAAAAATCGGTCCTATTTTATTAAACGGACAAAAAAAGTCTGTTTTAAAAATAAATATCTATATATATGTTTATGCAAAAGCATAATAACTAACGATCATTTCAGAGGAGACCAATAATGAACAATTAAAGTTCATCTGAGTAACATTTCTCCTGTTGATAGTGTATCAAACAGGTAAGAGACGCCTGAAAACACTCTCCACCCCCCTGGATCAAAAAAACACATGAATGGAAACGAGAGAGGGTGCTGAATCGATGCTTTCTATCAGTTTACTAACTAACTAACTTGCTAAGGCACAGGGATTGTGTATAAAACCGTGGGGCAGATTAAAGCATCCCTCTCTTTCTGTTGTAATCTGTGTATGAATTGCTCATCAAACGCAGCAGCTGTGAACGGGACGCGGATATCAAAGGCAAGACCGGAAGGAGCTCCCGATCACTCAAGAGGTTCCGATTCAAATGGGAAGCTTTCATTTGAGACCCGGGGTCAGCGTGGGACACACGCACATGAAAGACACCGCGAGGCGAGCCAGCGGCCGGCACTTTGATAAGACAATGAAAGGCACTCGATGCCATGAAGTCTTAATACAGAGAATCCTGGAAATGGTAAATGTGCAAATAATAATCACACCCCCCCAGCGCGCGCTGCTTCACAAGAATAGAAATCACTCACAGGATTATTGGGTGTGCTTTAGCATTGTTTTAAAAGGCCAGAAGTAGAGGTTATCGGGGGTCGTCTTTTACAGCACATGAGAAACACCTGCAATGTCTATTAAACCTCATTGTTGCAAAACAGATCAATAGAGTTAGCATTGACGTAATCATGTTATATAAACTAGTGGCTATCATTTTATTATTTTTTTAGCAATGTGACGGTACAATGCATTGCAAATTGAAAAACAAATCTGATACACACGAAATGTATATTTAAAAAATATACTACTTTTTAATTACAAAAAAAAAAAAAAAAAAAGGGGTGTCCTATCATTGTGAGCAGCAGCTTTAGCGTGGGTTTTCAGTGGGGTGAGCAGCAGTTTTAGCGTGGGTTATCAGTGGGGTGAGCAGCAGCTTTAGCGTGGGTTCTCAGTGGGGTGAGCAGCAGCTTTAGCGTGGGTTCTCAGTGGAGTGAGCAGCAGCTTTAGCGTGGGTTTTCAGTGGGGTGAGCAGCAGTTTTAGCGTGGGTTATCAGTGGGGTGAGCAGCAGCTTTAGCGTGGGTTCTCAGTGGAGTGAGCAGCAGCTTTAGCGTGGGTTCTCAGTGGAGTGAGCAGCAGTTTTAGCGGGGGTTTTCAGTGAAGTGAGCAGTAGTTTTAGCGTGGGTTTTCAGTGGGGTGAGCAGCAGTTTTAGCGGGGGTTTTCAGTGGGGTGAGCAGCAGTTTTAGCGTGGGTTTTCAGTGGAGTGAGCAGCAGCTTGTAGCTAACGCAGATTATACCAAGTAACACACAAAGGTCAAAAATGCTTTTTTTTTTTACCTGCTGTTAAAATCCTGAATGAGTTTGTAAATGAAGGCGTGTTTGTTATAGTCTGCTTTCCTAGTTCAAAGGGGACGTCGCTCTTCTCTCTGTGTAGAAACAGCTTGTTCAGAAGTTACCGTGGCAATTCAGTGACCTCTTAATGTTCTTTTAATAAACGTCAAGTACTGGAAAGAGGACTGCGTCTTGTTTTTATTATTTAATGCCTCTACAAAACAGTCGAAATGGAAAAAGAAAGTGTTGATACAGGTAAATGTTTGTGAAGTCGCTCTGGACAAACTACAGCAAAAAGTTTAATAGATTTTTTTTCTCCACCTCAAAACTTTTTGCACTTATTTTTTTGTAAAACCATTTTAAACGTGTTCTAAAATGTATACATTTAGCTTTGTATTTATTTATTTACAAATCTCCTGGAACATGCATGCATGTGTGGTACAGGACATCCTGTGCGAATGCTTACTAAGGCTATTAGTGCAGGAACAGGTCATAGGGAGAGAAGGGCTGGACGTGACAGCAGTCACAAGCACATTTAAAACATAGGACTCGTCAAGTATGCGCAGACTGATCTCAACTGGTGTGCTTGGGACACTACTGCCTTCGTTATTCATTTGCATTCGTCTAGCAAACATTGAGTTTAGTCAAACATAACAGGTGCAGCAGCTTCTTAAAACAATAAATCAGAAGTGAGAAAACGTGTGTCGCTGTCCATCGCCGCACTAGTCCTTAAAAATGAGTCTGAAGCTTGATGCGTTTTAGTAGCAGATGATCAAAGTGTTACTTTTGTAAATTTCAAGCTTTTTAAACTTCAACCGTCTTAAGAGGGATGAGGGCGATCAAACACCCCCCCCCCTCAAAAAGCCGTCTTTGCAGTTTCTTTTTTTTTACTTCTTTGTTTTTGTCTTCTCCTTCATACCAGGCTGCTAGTTAGGTCAGCTCCATTACCAAACCGGCAGCCCACAAATATTTCAAACAAATTGAATCGCACACCCAATACCCATCACAATTACAGCAGGCACAATAACTAAATTAGCAATTCAACACAATAATTGGAAATGCGACTTGCTCTACTCCCACTGGCCTCCCTCGAGGCTCTGTCTGATCTATGGAGGCCTGTCAGCCTCACTAATTCCGCAGCTAATTAGAGACGTGCTGGAAAATGAAGTTGTTTGTCTCAAAATATAATTTTATAGTGTTGAGAAGAACAGGAACTGTAACATGCCCAAGAATGCACCCTGTACAGCAATGGCATTTATTTTTTACAATACTATGCCAGCAAACACAAAAGAGCTTTCTCCTAGAGCTACGAGACACAGGGGTTTTATTGTATCTTTTTTTTTTTTTTGGCTGCCATGATGAGCAGGCAGGAGAAGCGTTCTGGCTCTTGATCGCTTGTCTCACAATAGAGAATCACCTGATGCCAATTAGAGAATGGCACAGCCATTGTTGTCAGGTAAGGCTTGAGGGAAGCCATAGGCAGCATGGGCAATGTTATACTGGTAATATCTTGACCAGAAACACTGCCAGGTTAGGGGATTTGTGCTCTGGAAATAAAGCCATTGAAACAAAACAAACCCATATCATTCATTCAGATTGGTTGCCAGAGCAGCACTGCTGTACTGTGCTGTGGGGTCTGCTTTTACCAATTACTGGGCCACACTACAGGTAATTCGATTCCACAGTAACAAAGTGCAATCACACTGCATGTGTTCTAATCACATTGCACTCTCCTACACACACAGGTTCATGGAGAGCACCCCCCCCCCAGGTACTCACACCATCATCTTCCACTCCTTCACCTCCTGTGGAAACACAGCCAACATCATGACTTACCTCAGGAACTCAACCAAGGAGCTGGATACAGGGAGACAAGGCCATGGGGTGATGCCACTGCAACACCAGCTCCCACAGGAAACCTGTGGTTCACATTATATACAAAGTCAATTAACTAATTCTTTGAAAATAAAGGAAGGCGCTCACCTGGAATTGAACCCAAGGAGAACAGCACAGCATGCTGGTGAATCAGCCTCCTTGTGACAGTCCAGCAGTCTAACCTTGAATATGAGATTAACGTCCCTTTTCAGAGATCGCACACTTCTGGAGTTCAGAACCATGCATCTTATTGCACAATTGCAGTTTTTATGTTGTATCCCTGGTCAAGCTGTGGTATCTGAAGCTGCGCAGCTCAGAAAACTGGCAAGCTCCTCCCTGGAGCCAGAGCACGGCCAAGCCTAGTTTCTGGCTTTTACACTTCAGCAGAAATATAACACAGGAGTCTCTTTTTATTTTTATTTTTTTTTAATTGATTTATTTTTTATTAAAAACAAAAACATCCTCCCCCTTTTTTCATACAGAATTTACTAATCTTTGAAATACAAACAAATCTGAAAAAAAAAAAAATAATACAAAGAAAAGGAAAAGCGATTGCGTTTGGGAGTCTGCCTGCCGAAGGGTGTGGACCGGGCCGAGACTGCTAGAACTCCCGGATCATTTGGATCGGCCAGTCTGTGGGAGCCTGCCTGATGGGAACTGGCTCGGAATATGGGATCGGAATACTGGAGTTCAGAAGAGGACGTACACATGCTGCTCTCCGCTCCAACTGATTATTTTGGCAGAAGTGAAAAGGGAGGCTCTTGAATGCTGAAGCAGGTCCTGGCTTGCAGGAAGGACTGGAGAACGTTCAGGTTCAAGAGCTCTGGTAGCTGTGTCCATCTGACTGACAGACAGTCTACTGCAGCAGCCGCACTTCAGGAGTGGCGATCTTTCCAAATAACGATCTGTACAGCTCCGTCCTGGGAGCAGAAAAAATGTACACATTGAAATATGTAAAATAAATACAAACACACACTATATATAAGGGGTTGTGCAGTTTGAAAACTTTGTTCAGGGACAAATCTTTTTCTTGCACGAAGCAGCGTTCAGCGTACATGAGGAAACATTGCATCTGGAAAGAGGTTTCCTCACGTATGCTGAGCTTTAGCAGCGATGCAACATTCGAGCGATTCCTTGTTTTTACATCATCACCACTTATCTGAAAAGTAAGAAAACAAAACAGATGTTTCATTTTAAAATCTCTACACACACACGACACACCAACATGAAATTATTCCAGAGCATGCTCCCAGCGCGGGTGCCATCTCTCCTGACAATCATCTTTTTTTTCTAAGCCTGCCCTTTCCAGCTCAGTCCTTCAAGTCAGGGCTCTGAGATGGAATATTTTAATAGGATGTATGAGAGCACATCACTGGGAGAGAAAGGGTTCAATCAGGCACAGCAGTGGTGCAGGGTATAATTTCAGTTTCATATGTTCTCCGGACTTGACAGCACTTGAAAAACAATGAAAGTGACCCAGTTGCCAGACTCCAATTAGTATTAGATATGCAGAGTTTCTTTATAGCGCTTCGGCCCCTGATTACTAGTTCAACACAAGTGCTGGCGGCCCATGATAAAGAGCAGGGAAATAGGGGAGACAGATGAGAAATTAGAGGGCGCAGCTGCATATCATTTCAGAAGGGAACGTTTATTTCTAAATACCTCTCCTCTCCTCTCCGTCCGCAAGTTATTTTAATCAGAAATTTCAAAACCAAGCAGAAGAAGAGCGGGTCTGTCTGCCTTCAATTCTTGATCAGATTTATACCGCAGTGGAGGGCCAGCGCAGAGAAACACAAACACAGTCCAACAAACACACACTAAATGCAATTTATTTATGCTACAGAGGGATGTTTGCTTGAGCTCAGAAACAGAATTATTCACGTACATCACCGGATTGGCAGAGGCGACATTAATGGCTGTTTGTTTAGCATAAACTGAAAGCTGCAGGGCTGGGCAGAGTTTTTTTAGGGTCATTGGCAGCTGATAAGGATTCAGTCTCAGTCTCTTCATTGCCATGCAGTTTAATTAATCGCACACCGTGCAACGCTGCTGAAGAGACAGGCCTGTTCTAAACATGTCCCGCTTCATAACTGGTATTGGCTTCCACGCGCTTCACCATACTGACGTATTATCTGAGGGCTGCTAATGTGGCACCAGCAATGATGCATCCTAAACAATGACCTTTCGGGCACGCTGAACAGAGGCTCCAATGGGCAGCACGTAGTATATACTGCATACAGCCACGCTGAACAGAGGCTCCAATGGGCAGCACGTAGTATATACTGCATACAGCCACGCTGAACAGAGGCTCCAATGGGCAGCACGTAGTATATACTGTATACAGCCACGCTGAACAGAGGCTCCAATGGGCAGCACGTAGTATATACTGCATACAGCCACGCTGAACAGAGGCTCCAATGGGCAGCACGTAGTATATACTGCATACAGCCACGCTGAACAGAGGCTCCAATGGGCAGCACGTAGTATATACTGCATACAGCCACGCTGAACAGAGGCTCCAATGGGCAGCACGTAGTATATACTGTATACAACAGACTGAGCGCAGGAACGCTTCCTGCAAACTCAGTGTTACAGAGCAGCGCAAAGCTTTGTAGAGATTCGAGTCTCTTAGTCCTTGACAGTAGTACCCTGCCTTCATCTCCGCAGCCAGGCTGTCATTCCCCTGAGTAAATGTTTCCACTCCGAGCGCTCCGCAGTTTGTGTCCGCGCCCGAGCTTGCATGTCAGCGCAATGACGAAACCAGCGGTGTGACAGCACATCATTTCACAGCCAGGCAAGCAGCGCCCACAGACGCTGGCCCTCTCATGCAGACGCAGGCAATACAGCCAGGCAAAAAAAAGAAAGAAAAAAGGATGTGGTCAGCTTAATTTCTCAAGGTCACACAAAGGGCTTGGACACAATATAAGGAGCACCTGCCAGAATACTGTCTAAAACATGCAGGGAGGTGATCAGGCTTCAGAGAGGACTTTCACAGTGGAGCTCATTCTGGAGGGATACAGTACGCGGCTGGATCGTACTCTTTCAAAGTAGACACTGCTTCATGTGAATCCTCAGTGACTGGTGCATCAGGGAGATGCAGCTTTTATAAAAAGAGCAGAGACTGTACTGAGAGTAGCCACAGCACAGAGGACAGTCTTGAAAAACCACATCACTGCTGATTATCACCCTTAACCACAGGTGTAGGGCTAGATGGGCAGATGCAGGAATAGAGTTCTCTGCTGTGAATTAATATCAGATCAATATTTAAGCAATGCCATGGTCAGGAATTATAGCCAATGGAAGCTATACAAATATATAGAGGAGATGGAAGCTATATGAATACATACAGAGACAGCGAGTGCATCAGCACTGCAGTTTATATATAAATAGAGGGCTCTGCACACAGCAGCATAACACAGCTACTGCACTTTTTACTTCTTCACTCTGGACCTGTATTATTATTATTATTATTTCTTCAACTCAGAACCGCGATTCTCTTTTACACAGTGTACGACAAAGCATCCTTTTCAATGAAGGCACTAGCCACGCTCTCCTCCCACAACAGTATTCAGTACCTATAAGGACTAGCTGGCTTGGTTACTGGTACTTGAATCAACGTCAGTGGAACAAACAGACCCACAAGTAGCACATGTACTGGACTGTGCCATTGCCTTGCTGCTGCCAACAGAGCAAACTAGTAATGCAAGGGATTGCCAGGGACTTTAACCCTTCACTGCCCTGGGTATGCTCCCATACCTCTTTAATGCCTACATAATGGACACTGGGCAGCAAGGGGTCAAACTGAATGTTGATCCAATCCAACAAGCAGCGGGATCAGAACCCAGACCAGAACTGGCGACTCATTTCCATTACTGGGCGGATAATTCTAGTTTTCTAATAATACTGTCCCTGGCTCAGAGGAGCGTGGGCAAGGCGTGAAGCTCATCAATCCAGCAGGTTTAACCTCGTCTACTCGCAACCCGCTGGGAGAAGAGGACACTTTAATACTTCCCTTCCTGCAGCCCCCTCCAGGCTGTGCATAATCAACTCCCGTTTCTTCTCTTTAAAATCAGATGTGAGCCAATGAGTTGCATCAGTCCCACCCTGAACAACGCGCAGGGCTGAATACATTAGCGAGCAGAGGTGACTGGAGCACCGTGCTAATTTGTATTAGTCACATTCCAAAGATCACCGGTATAGAGTAATTAGGGACACGTATAGAGATACCTGAGGTACTGGGTGCTGTTGGGTCAATGCCAAATGCATGTAACTCTTAATTAAAACCATGTTTAAATACCTACGGAAGGAGCAAAATGATACATGTAATAGTGCAAGCATTCTACTATTCTGATTTTAATCCAAACTTACAGTAGCTATTAAAGGTCTTTGATGGCAGTTTGTATTATGAACTTCTTACTCCAATCTGTGATATCTTCATGTTTCTTTCTACCAGCAACACAAACACAGAAACTCTGCTTCCTATATTATTATTCCTCAATTCTTCTACTCCCAGACAACCCGCATACTGGCTTAAATGTTTTTTTTTTTTTTTTTTTTAAATACAGGTCTGCTGAAAAGAACAGGTTTGTTTAAAACAGAAAATACAAAAGAAGTTAATAAAATAAATGTTATCTAACTCCTGAGCAGCTTGTTCAACGTTCCACACTTTGGGAGCAACATTCCAACCCCCGACCCGAGGTCAGCGTTCCTCCCGTCTCAGCTTCAGTACCACTGTGCTAGCAGAGTGCGCCTCAGGACATGGACTGCAAAAGTAGAACCCGGTGTGCTGCATGCTGCACGGTGCATGAAGCCTGGCCACTAGATGGCAGTGTTTGATACTCTTCTCCCACCTGAGCAGCAGCGCTCATATAAAACGATCTCGGGGACTGCTATCAGCACTGCCAGCTCTTTGTGCAGAGCGACAGGAGCCGTTTCAACCCTCCTCCTCCTGCTCCCGCTCAGGTCAGCTCCAGGGCTTCCAGGCAGAGCAAATGCTTTTTAGCCCAGAAGCTTTCAAAATTACGAACTGTGACCCCCTCACCTCAGGCTCTAGCAGGGGAGAGCGGGCAAAAGACTTATAAATATTTATAAAACATTTCAGGTGGAGATACTCTTTATACATGCTTCTCCTGTTTAGCGCTTGTATTCATTTCAATGCATGCAGGATTTCTCGTTTTTACATTTTAAAATGACTCACGATTGATAGCAGAATAAAACGTAGCGAGACCTAGTGCTTAAGTGAAAGCGCTGTGTATACCCAGCACCAGGGCACATCTCATTATCCACTTAAAACTACAGGGTCGATGGAGGCTCTCTCACACACACACTCTGACTGGCTTGCATACAGAAAATAAGAACAACAGGGAGAGACGTCAAAGCTCAAGACACATACAATAAATAACAGCACGCACATCACTGCATTTATAAAAGAACTGCTTTCGTTAACATGATTTCCTGGTTTCAGCTCATCTTTACTCACGTGTGCATCATGCATATTAAAAGGGCATGGTTGCAAACATTTCCCCAAAACAAATCCAATCACTGGAGTAACATTTAATATTTACTGAAATAAGATCTGGAATCCTTTACTATCCACCGTATTGTACAGCGCTGGGGGTACAACTCTCGTCAGTTAATACTATTTTTTTATTTAATGAGGGGTTTTCTTTTTTTTTTTTTCCCTAGAACAGCACATACAGTAGTGTGTTAATCATATATACAGAATGCTATAACTCATGGAGTTAAAGACTTTGAATAAATGGGTTTCTGTGATTTAAATCACACTTTTCAACCTTAGGGAAAGATCAACGATTGCAAAAAAATCTATATTAAAAAGTTGGAGTTTAGGTTTTGTGAATAGGAAATATAAATCAAACCACGACTTTGAAACAACCCCCAAAGCACCAAAAAAAAAAAAGGAGAATAGGAAAAAATATATATTATGTAAGTCTGGTAGAAAATGTACCAGACAGGCAGACACTGAGAACAACCTCTGAATTGGATATGAATAAAACTGCCTTTCTATAAATCGCATGCACTTGACTGCACATTAGATAAGCAGGGAAGGGAGGGTAGCTGTGCAGCAGGAGGCTGCTCGTCAGGGAAGCGCTAGCGATTTTAATCCTCAATCCCTGTTTGAAATGCATGGCCAGGGTCAGGGATTAAAATACGCTCCGATTATCAGATAACGCACGCGCCCCCGTTTCAGAACAGCACCTGCCTATCAGAGGGGGTGGGGAGGGGCTGGGAGTCCCGGGGAGAGCAGCACCACAGCTCTGACTGACAGGGGTGTAACAATTCACTGTGTATCAATGAATCATGACACTTTCTTTAGGTGAAGCTTGTGTCGTGATGCAAGACCGAAAGCACAACGAAGCTCAGCAAGCGCTTTTTGAATTAATAAGAAGGTTTTATAGTTGGTACAGACACACACTCTGCCGGTCGCAATTAACATGTCTTTTAACAAAAACGGTCCATCATAAAAGTTTCCATTCGATCTTATAAATTCAATGTATTGCGATGCATACTGCACTGTACCCTGCGCATGACACCAGGATACATACTGCACTGTACCCTGCGCATGACACCAGGATACATACTGCACTGTACATGACACCAGGATACATACTGCACTGTACCCTGCATGACACCAGGATACATACTGCACTGTACCCTGCGCATGACACCAGGATACATACTGCACTGTACCCTGCGCATGACACCAGGATACATACTGCACTGTACCCTGCGCATGACACCAGGATACATACTGCACTGTACCCTGCGCATGACACCAGGATACATACTGCACTGTACCCTGCGCATGACACCAGGATACATACTGCACTGTACCCTGCATATCATATCGTGCCATTAGTGTATAGCCACACCCCCATTATTTGATAAAGCAAAATGGGTTACATTAAAAAGGTATACAAGCTTTAAAAGGGGTTATTCATTTCTAAGAGACTCTGCCGAAGGTCATTTCCTTTGTAGTTTGCTCTGGTTTCAGACTGCAGTTCTGTACCGGGACATTGCTTCCTGACCCTTCCATGTAATCCCAAGACAAAGGTGGTGAAGCAGGGTTTCATAAAAGGTCACGGATCATTTCAGATGTTACCGCCACTGATCACAGCTATTACAGTAGTACGTTACTGATCCTATGTAAATGAAGGGAACCTCTGGGACAGCATGAACATCAAGTGGGGACAGAGGATAACAACACAACGAAAACTGTGACGATGTCCCGTTTCATGCAGAATTATTGTTTTCTTCTTTACAATCTTAAGTCACACTGATCCACCAACTTAACAAATCTATTCAAAGAAAACGGCAGGTTGAACTGGAATATTAAAAACACTGTGCACCACTACAGCAACTGCACGCCAAGGTCGAAACCTGCATTTATTTAAATATTAAAATAAATAAATAAATAGATCACTGGAAGCCCACAAGCCTCTGCAGTAAAGTGCTCCTCAATATCAGGAACTGCAAACAGCCCAGCTGTTAAACAAATCATGCTATTGTTTCAATACAGCCTTTGCTAATCCTGGAAGCAGCCTTCGCAGAGCCCCCTCGAAGTCCTACAGCTTCATATCTGCACTGTGTTTCAGAATGGGTTTGCACTTGAAAGAGTCTCCTTCGCCCTTCATTACAATAACAGCATAAATACCCTTTGGCTCCGTCGCTGCACTGGATGCTGTCTTTAATGATGATGTATGGGGGTCCCTTCTCCTCCAAGCTGCCTGGGGGGGTCACAATGTGACACTGTTCCGAGAGTATCAGCAAGCGAATTAGAAACCATGTCAATCTAACTTAATGCAGGGCTGTAATCCTCTCCAAGAGGCCGATCAGATCTCCGCCATGAGTTATGTTCGCTTGGTAATCTGATAAGAAAGAGAGCAAGCTTCTAATAAAGAGTAACGAAGGGCGTTAATGATGCTGTAAAAAGGCGTGTCGTGTCAAGTAAAATATCGGTCCCTGCATTGCGTCGGATTAGATCACAGGTACACAGAAGCGCTCCCTTCCTTGAACTCCAGCACACCTTTATCTGGAGAGCAAGATAACGGTTACAGGAGGGGGAGGCGTCTCCTGTTAGGAAAAAAAAAAAAACTTTTTATATTGCACTGCGATGAGTGGGGTTCAAATGCAGTTCAGAGCAAGAGAGTGAGAACAGCACTACGTGCAAATTAAAGACGACTCCCTCGAACAACATTTTGAAAACTGTATCAATTCTCAAGCCATCATTTTATTTCATGTTTTATTTTAAAATTATATCAAAAGTAATCCGATGCATTCAAAATGCAGGAATAACACCAGACACAGATGTATCGGCCACTCTCAGCTACAGCAATAGACAGATCTCAGAATTACAACACACTGTACTACAACCACATAACTGACAGAGGACCCCTATTAGGGAACTGAAAGCATATTTATTTTATTCAAACATAACTCAGCCACATGTTGTAAATGATATGTTAAATGCAATGTAAACGGATAAGGATCACAAAGGGAGAGACTTTGGGAAAACCACTGTCCCAAACAAAATGCCAAACAACTAAATAAATACGACTACACACAGGGGCCAAAAGAGCCGGGATTGACATGCAAATACAACGGTGACCCACAGCACTCAAGCTGTTCAGAACTTTAAAACATTAAGACACAATGCGGTAGCCAATTCATTTATTATTATTTTTTTTGCACTGGAGAAACCTACCAGAATGAAGTCACCACTCTGATTGTGTTACTTCCTACCAGAATGAAGTCACCACTCTGATTTGTTACTTCCTACCAGAATGAAGTCACCACTCTGATTGTGTTACTTCCTACCAGAATGAAGTCACCACTCTGATTGTGTTACTTCCTACCAGAATGAAGTCACCACTCTGATTGTGTTACTTCCTACCAGAATGAAGTCACCACTCTGATTGTGTTACTTCCTACCAGAATGAAGTCACCACTCTGATTGTGTTACTTCCTACCAGAATGAAGTCACCACTCTGATTGAAGTCACCACTCTGTTACTTCCTACCAGAATGAAGTCACCACTCTGATTGTGTTACTTCCTACCAGAATGAAGTTCCTTCCTACCAGAATGAAGTCACCACTCTGATTGTGTTACTTCCTACCAGAATGAAGTCACCTTCCTACCTGATTGTGTTACTTCCTACCAGAATGAAGTCACCACTCTGATTGTGTTACTTCCTACCAGAATGAAGTCACCACTCTGATTGTGTTACTTCCTACCAGAATGAAGTCACCACTCTGATTGTGTTACTTCCTACCAGAATGAAGACTCTGAGTTACTTCCTACCCACCACTCTGATTGTGTTACTTCCTACCAGAATGAAGTCACCACTCTGATTGTGTTACTTCCTACCAGAATGTTACTTCCTACCAGAATGAAGTCACCACCAGAATGAAGATTGATTGTTACTTCCTACCAGAATGAAGATCTGATTGTGTTACTTCCTACCAGAATGAAGTCACCACTCTGATTGTGTTACTTCCTACCAGAATGAAGTCACCACCACTTCCTACCAGAATGAAGTCACCACTCTGACCAGAATGAAGTCACCACTCTGATTGTGTTACTTCCTACCAGAATGAAGTCACCACTCTGATTGTGTTACTTCCTACCAGAATGAAGTCACCACTCTGATTGTGTTACTTCCTACCAGAATGAAGTCACCACTCTGATTGTGTTACTTCCTACCAGAATGAAGTCACCACTCTGATTGTGTTACTTCCTACCAGAATGAAGTCACCACTCTGATTGTGTTACTTCGTGGTGCTTCCGAGAGTAAACCTGGAACACAAGTTCAGTGCGTGTGTCTCTGTCGCTTGGAGCAAATGGTTTCCACTTCTTCAGTCTCCTCAAAGGGCTCAGAACACAATCTAAAAACAAAAGAACCAGGACGGCACTCGCCCATCTCCAGCGCTTGTCACCATTAATCAAAGCGAATTAAAAAGGACTGCCAAAAGCAAGGATTTATGAATATATTACAAGCCTAATTTGTATTCAATAGATCAGGTTTATTATGAAACTTCCCTGTAGAGGACTAATTTTTCAAACAAGAAACACGCCGAGCTGCTTTCGACACAATACTCGCCGCGCCACTTAATTTAACCCGAGAATGATCGGTGGCAATCTAAATGTTCCAAGTGAGCCCTTGTGCGTTTCTTAAAGTGACTCCTCTACCTGACATGCCTACACTTGCAACTGCCAGCTTTCAAAGAAGGATTTCATTTAGGATACAATATTGTACTACTTGTAAACTTTGGGAATTGCCTGTTTTAACTGGTGATTAAACTTATAAAACATGCTTAAAAAAAAAATAATTAACATAAACTGCATTTAAATACAATGTATCATTTCTGTACGATCGTATATTTACTGTGGTTCTACACATTGTTAAAATGCACAGATAATATCTGTAGTTCTGGACACGCTGTTCAGTGTGTGCTTACGAGAGTGCATCATTAAAGCCCAGAGTTTAAAAATCAGACCTGATACGAACCACAAAATGCTTTATAGTAAGCATAACAGACAAGTGTATCAAATGCAAACGGATACATGAGACTGTGAAGAACTACATACTGGATGCATATCTCTCTCTCTCGATACAGCATCAATACAGAAGTTTCTACAAAAAGCTACACTCCCCTGAAAGTCTGCACGAGAGGAGAGATCTACGATGAAGTACAGTAGCAGGGGGCCGTTAACGAAACTGAACATCCTCAATTAGAGGATAAGCACACAGCCCCGAGGCCGTGTGGAGAGGAGAGAGGGTGGGCTGTGGCAGCACTAGATTTATGGAAATGTGAGAGTGTGCGCTGCTGTAATTACAGGAGCCCGTGTCTGGCCACATCTCTCCAGCAGATCTGACCGAGGCTGTGTTTTGATGCCGGTGACGAATGGCGATCTGATAAGGAGAGATGGAAAGGCTGACGGGTTGAAGAACGGGTCAATATCACCGTGTCATGGAAAGGGGTTTGATGAACGCCATTAATCTATTACTTACCGGGCATCATCATTCATTGTGCCGTGGTCAATAGGTGCCATGAAGTTCACCAGCTTACTGTGGGCGTGGAATCTAAGAATAGAACAGAAAGAAAGAATTCTGCAAAATGAAAAGGTTTCCTTAAAACAAGCATTTTGTTATCAGTTGAAGACTAGGAGTGGCAATGAATCTAATTAAGTAATTAGTCTAATTTATTCATTCATTTTGTATTGGTTACCCAACTTACAGTGGAGGTGGTATCTAATAATAAAAACAAACTAAATATGCTTTACATATTTAATCTAAATAAACTCTTGTTATTCAGAGATATAATGGACCAGGCAGAAGAAACTGTCTTTCTTGCCACACAAATCTGACAACAGTTAATGGCAATGGCAGATCTCCTTCCAGGTTCAAGTCTCTCGTGTACAGTAGTGTGGAGCTGCTAATTAGAGGAGGGACCTCCAATTGTGTGTGTGTGCGAGTCTGTGTGTGTGTGTGATGCTGACAGATCAGAATATTGAGATCTAATAATTACAAGCTTTGTAGACCAACAAAGTAGCAGCTGCCTCTATAAATAAATTACCTCTGACATCAATCTCAGAAATGTGGACTGGCTCACTTCGACATCACCGTTTTTTCATCGTTTGTTTCTTCTTATGGTTAAACTATGCCACACTGATCGAGAGGGAACGTGTGCACTGCCTGACTGCACGCAGACCTGCATTCGAACTGTGACCTTTTTTTAGTCTTAGTCTTACAGTAATCTGGTTTGCGGCTGCATTCAAATGAAGTTAAAAACGTCAAAACCACTGTACCACGTAAATAAAATCAATATAAATAAGCAAAATCGACTCATTCATAAATTAAGGCCACTCTTCCTTTCGGCATGACAATATCTTATTTGTTACTTTGTTGCACAAGGTAAAGGAAAGCATTCTTCCCCTTTGCCAGTTCTTTTGTGGACCCTGTTGTATTTGAAGATACTTTAGAGCACACCCTTAAACTAAAATCCTTCCATGCTAGAGAATCCACTTGATCTCCCAGCTGCAACACTTTCCCAAGTACCGGCATACAATAAGCAGACAGAATTCAGCAGAGTCGGGAGCTACCTCACTTTTCTTCCTTTGCTGGCTTTCGTGTCCATCTTCTTCTTGATCTTGCTTCGGAGTTTCTGAATGGCCAGCCACTGTCTGCACAAAGGAGCACGCGTTTTAGGTTAAATAACTTGTAAATGGAAATGCACAGAACCCGACGGCCTTTTGCAAGGGAAACTGAAGCATAACAATTTTGAACTAAATCATGGTTTGACAGTTATATGGCCCGCCTAAAGCAAAACCAGTAAATTACAGGTTTTTCATTTTCATCTGACCGGCTGAAGTTAGGAATGCTGCAGCCAGTCAGACTATAGTTCAGCTGCTTCTTTTAATTACTAGGAACCCTTCATAACTCAGGTATTTAGGAAATACCATTACCCACTGAATGGCCTTTCCCAAAAGACTTGTGATTTTGGGGGGTTATTCCGCCAGCCCGCGCCCCCCCCCATTGTGGGTGTAATTTCCAGAATGAAAGGTAGTGTGCAAAGATTTAAAATGAGGAGTTTGTGCACTCTGTGCTGCAGTCTGTGTGCGCAGGCTCCCCACTGTTGGGCTGGCTAGCAGCCACTTTCCCCGTCTGTGAAGAGTACGCTCTGGGCAATGAGCTGCTCACACTGGGAGAGTTGAGCTCAGTTAAAATAAAAATCACACAAACTTCAGACGACTTCACTCCGTCTCAGAAGGTCGATGGCCCAATTCGCTCTGATCTTAGACCAGTTATCATTCCCCCAGATCCTGGGGAATACAATCTTGCAGAATCATGTCCGAGACCCACCTGCCCATTGCGACTTGATCGTTGGTATCCAACGCGCTGGTCTTCTTCTCAATCAGCTCTCGGAGAAGCTGAAAACAAGCAAGGGGATTCGTTATTACAGGCGCACCAACACTTCAGTCTAGCTGCCGTGCAGGGATCTCAAAGATAGAAACGGAGCTTGATGGAACGCAGATCCCAGGCACGGACACCGTGGACGACACAGTGAACAGTTTGTTAAGGTCACGGACACTCTTCGGCCACAGCATTCTTCCGATCGCTGCGACTTGTTCAGTCTGGAGAAGCCAGCCCCAAGGCATCAGAGGATAAAATCTAGTACAGGCACAGCACCTGTATCCTCCCGGCTTCCAACCCAACAGACTTTTGCAATTAGCTTTATTAATGTGTGGAGGGTTTCCAGTGAGCCACACAATTGCAGTATGCTACCAATTACTCTGAGCAGTTGTGTCAGTGGGTTCAGTAACGTTGCTTAGAAAACACAAAGGCTGGCGCGACCTTCACTGTGCTACAACAGAACAGCCCCGGATCCCAGGCTAGATAATTTCACACATTTCAACAAAAAATAATAAAGGGAATAATAACGGGAAGAATAAAGTGGAAGCGAGATCCTGATATGAGCCGGAAGGAGGAGCAGACCAGTCTTTCACAACACCTAGAACAAGATCGAGAGAGATATGCAGACAGGCAAACAGATAGAATAAAAGATTAAGATGAAATATATAAATGCATCTAGCATGTTTGCTTTTCACATTTCTAAAAGCATATCAAGTTCTTTTCTCCTCCAGTTAATTTTGAGAGCATGTTTTAAGAGATGCAGCACACATTTTCCTCCAGTGGTTCCCCGATAGGATTGGTGTTGGCAGCGAGAGGAGCAAGACACAAGTTTATTATCGCCCAGACGCAGCGTGTTATTCCACTGCCATGTTTATCTGACCAATTCCTAACATCTTTCTGGCAGTCAATCCATCAGTTTATCTCTCCTACTTCATCATCGTCACTCCTGGCAGCTAAATACAAGCCCCAAATCTACTGCGAAACAGATCTACGACATTGTACACCGGTGTAGCACCACCGTTCAGCAAACAGGGGCCCCAAAGGCCAAGCACCTGCAGCTTGCTGTTTCCGGAAAGACCAGCTTACCACAAGCAGCAGGGGAGGCTTTAGGAAAATAAATAACAAGGCATTCTCCGTCCTGTTTAAAGCTGCAGTCTCCACAATCACCTTCAACCCTTTACTAAATGAGCCCTTTGCTACGCTACTCTGGAGACTACCCTTCTGTGCACCACACAGGACGTATTAGGTTTTTCCATTTGCTTTGGTTAGCCTCCTCAAAGCATTCTTGTGTGAACGACACAGCGCAGCAGCAGGGGGTTATGCAAACGATCTTCCAGTGCCACTGCAGTTCAGCGACGCAAAACCATTTAAAAAAAATGTATTTATTTTAAAAGGATACCATGGGTGCATGAGGTATGAACATTCTCAAATATAATATTACAAACTGATCTGTAACGTTCACACGTCAGGAGAGTTTAAACTTCACTGTCAGAGCAAGTAGTAAGGTGTGCGATTCTGCTGTAGTTAGTAATCCAGTATAATCACACCATCTGCTCCAGCAGTTCCAGAATGGAGAGCGGCCAGCACTACTTTATACACGGCAGCACCTGCTACTCTGTGGAGCTCTCCCCATCCACAGAGCGGCCGTCCAAGCAAAGCCAATTCTGGATCCAAAGAAGTTACGATCCAAATGGGTACGGCTGCAGTAAAGACACAGATCCATCTCAACACAACAACTTAACCTAAATGCTTTGTGTTTGCCATCAATATATTACCTTCTGTCCTATTATGTCCTACAGACTTCCATCTTCTCCCCCGACCCAGCCCCTATCCCTGCAGGAAGTTCTTATTTCTAGGCTCAAAACACCATCACCATATGTCACTGAACTATAATTGCACCACCTTGTGCAGAATACAATGAATAAGAAATGAGGAAGAATGTGAACTTCATACAAAGGCGGCGGAGGACATTCATTCTCAGGTGACTGAAGACGATGCTGGGTTGGCAGTGCAATGGTTAACAGCGCACCACTCCTACACCTGATCAGCTGCAGGAGAGACACAATTATTCCTACAGCTCGAAGCTGGCAGGAGTAGCATCTTACTGCTGACAGGCACCTTTTCCAATGTGACGACGAGGAAGGAAGGTTACAGCAAACATATACTTATCCCCCCCCCCCCAATCTCTGCCAAATCCCTCTTTCACCATCCCTCTCTCTCATCATAAAGAAATGAAACAGATCAGCGAAACAGGTGCGACGCCATGTCTGTCAAGGGGGGCCAGGGTTCCCTATAATTCCGTGTGCACAACGAAGCAGTAACCCTTACAGAGCACCTCTAAAATGTATTGGAAGGAGGGAGTGTGTTTTTTGGGAGGGAAAGAGAAGAGTGTAGGAGAGGAAAATGAATGTGCGATTGCCTCATGGCTCAGCAGATGTCTGCCAGTGATGTACGAGGCGAAGATGAGCTGTGGGAGCTGGCCAGCCAAAGAGCGACTAAGTGATTACAGTCTACACAGTCCCTAGCACCATATTTAGAGTCTGCGGGGTTCCGAGACTTGGCCCCTCTCCCCTGGTGTGCACGCCAGATGTTGGGAGCTGGTGTTGTTCTGGCTGACTGTGCAAGAGTGGCAGCAGTTGGCACAGCAGTGGCACAATCTGGAGGGTTTGTTATTTACTTGAATTCTTCTTCTTCTTTCTTTCTCCCTGCAGATGCTGTGCTAACAAGTGTCGCTCATTATTCACTCCTCTCGCAGCTTTCCCACACTCTGATGTTTCTCCTCTGGGAACTGACCAAGATAAAGTTTTGAATGGCAGAGCCATTTGTTCTAATCAGGTGTTTGCAGACACTTTCCCCGGCCTCCATTAGTTGACATTTTAATTTAAATTAACCCCCCCACTGCCCTAATTAACCCCCCTTTGCAGAGACTGGTTCAGAGCTGCCATTTTAAGGATTAACACTGTGTGCACTGTAAAGAATATATCTGTAATGAAATTAAATATAACAAGATGATAGAACAATCGTGACTCCTAAAATCTTGATTATAAGTAGATCTACTCTGATAATCCAGGGTACATTTATACACATATTGGTTTCAAATCCTGTATCAAGATGTGTGTATGTGTATATATATATATAGTGTCCAATAATTTTATCATTGGTTTTCACAGCAGTACAATTATGTTGTCGCACCACAGATCGACATTGGAGGTCATCCACTACCGCACCCTGGAGACAGCCCTGCAGGTGTGCACAGAAGCTCTCCAGTAGGGGGCACTGCAGCTTGGTGAGGTGCTTTTGTAAATTAAATCCGTAGTACAGACACTTATGGTGCATGGATGCCACACTGCTACTTCAACCCACTGGACACCGTTACCAAAACGATTTAACACACAAACTACAGCAGCAAAGAACTACATTTTGGAAACTTAACTGAAGCCAACGTTTAGCCCCACCTATCAGATCTAGATTTGTTCCTCTTCTTGATTAATCAGACATGATTTATGGCACAAAGTGAGACTTGCTGACAGAAATGTTTCCTTGCATGCAATCAGCAGCTCCAGCACTGGCCCCAGCGTGCCCTGCTCAGTGAGGTTATGCACATTAAAATTACATGCATAATTGGCATATAAAACAGACTCTAAAAGGGAAACCACCTTTCTTAGCAACTCCATTGGAAGTCTAATTTAGCTTGTGCTGGAATTACAAACCCCCTCAAATACACTTGAAAAAAAAACAGAGAAGGACAAGGGAGAAAAAAAAAATAAGACAAAGCAAATTCAGCACTAGCAGGGAAAGTGTTTTAGGAAAACTGAAATTCATGCAATTGAAAACGAGGGAATGACGCCTTATCAACAACGTGCAATCAAATGAAAAATCCTCCACATCAGTATCCTTTCTCCTCCGCATGCACTTCCTCAGTGTGCTTACCACTGCTCTCTCACGGAACAGGGAATGGCTTGATGGAGGAGAAGGTTGTTTACATAAAGAAAAAGTGGCAGCGTTGCGTCTCCTCCTTCGCTTTAGATAATCAATGATGCAGTAACACCACGCCACTTCAAGTGCCGACGCCACAATGTATCGCTGTACTGAATTTCCTTCAGTGTATCGCTGTACTGAATTTCTTTCAGTGTGTCGCTGTACTGAATTTCTTTCCCCAGATAAAGTTTAATTGGGCCCCAAATCTGTTTTGCAGACAAATAAAAATCCTGTGCCATCAACAGAAGTCAACAGTCTAGAGAAATAACACAAACAGCTCCCACCTGATGGTAAAAATCATCATCGTCGAAGATCTCTTCATCCAGGTCTGTCAGATGTGCATTAGCCCTCGCTGTGGACTCAGCCTCCTGTAAACACAAGCATGGCGTCAAGACTTGATGATAAAGCTGGACACATGTACTGGAGACTGTACTTGGATTTGGCAACTGCAACGTTGGAATGCAGCTGCATGCATCTGCAAATACAAAGAGGTCGGGGAGCTCAGTCATTACAAAAAGACTGCCGTCTAGAATTTATTTAGCGAGCTGGTATGAAAAAACGTGATTGTGGATTTAACATCTGCTGCTGCAATTCCATGCCTGCTGTTACAGCTGAGAGTCCCTGGCTCCCCGCCCCCGTCGTACTCACCGGTGCCTCGGGGTCAGGCACCGTGGCCCGAGGCACTTCCTGCTCCGGCTGCCCCAGGACCCTGTATTCTGACCGCTTGGTCTGTGTCCGTTTCAAGAGCCGCTCCTTCGACAGCATGATCTGTTCAATCTGAGTGAGGATGTTGCGTTCAAACGCAGCGAAACCCTGAAACAAAACAAGCCAAGGAGCAACAGCGTTACAGTCTATTAACAGCATGCACAGGTTTAAAAAGGGCAGTAAAGCTCTCCTGATGCAGGTGTTGGAAACAGAAACAGCTGCATTGTTTCAGCAGTCAGACACAGCAAAGCCTGCAAAGACCCTTCTCAGAAAGAAAGCACATTAGAACTTAGAAAACTCAAAGACTGTTTTACAGGTAGTACTTTTGGGCGGTTAGAACAGACAGGCTTCAGGACAGAGAAATAAAGATCAAAAGAGGAATGAAGCAGTCAGGCTCGGTCAATGCAAATATAGGAGCCTCCTGCTGTATTTCACGCATTGATTATTATTTTTTTTGTACTGCAGTACTGTTTATATGTTATATGGAGCAATTACACAGGTGGTGCAGTGACAGCAATGACGGAAGCTCTTTGGCAGGGTGTTCCAGAATCAGGGCAGGAAAAGCGCATGACTTCACTTGCAAGGTCTTCTGTCATTGCTAATTTCAAGCTTTACTTTCGACTGCGCTTTTTGTTTTTTAATACTTAACCCCAACGCGGACAGCTACGTGGTGAAGAATGAGTATATTAACAACTGTAAATATTTTCTTGTTTTTACTGCATCATACTTAAAATGCGTAACTTTAACAAAGTCATTATAAAGTTCAACAGAAGTTGCCATGAAGTTTCTCTAGTCTTTTCAGTGCTTTATGACTGGTTGTCTCCTCTCAAACTAGCCCTGTTTTCACTCTGTCTCTGTATATATTACATGAAGGTGAAAGGAGCCCTGTTTTCACACTTGGTGCTTCAGGTCTGGTCCTTGCCTTGCCCATCCTGCCGGAGGAGAGCTTGGTCTTGTCGTGCCATTTCTGCAGCGTGCTGTTGCGGTACGTCCTGAAGTCTGCAAAGCGCTTAGCCATGAACTCCGGGTACTCCTCCATATCCAGCTTCCGTTTGGGGGGGGCCTTCCTGGTCTCTGCCCCGCCCTCCTCCTCCTCACTAGGGATCTCCTCGTCATCCTCGCTACAGCAACAGGACGAGAAGCAACACGCTGAACACTGAGCCACTTGCACAGGATCTGGCAGGCACTCAAACCAGCACTGACTAACACTGCTGCCCCGACAACCAGACGCAGTTGTTCTGCTTTTAACCAGTTCATGCAACAAGCCTACCATTAGTTACTTCTCTTTAGAAAAGTCCTCCAAGTTCCATTACTTATCTTCAAGGAAGAATTGAAGACATAAAAAGAGCAAACTGGACTTGGAGGCATCTTGCAAGGTTCAAAAGCAATTCTTCCAGTAACTTCTGCAGAAGCATATTTGCCAGTCTAGCAGCAGCTGGTAGAGGTGTCCTCAGGACCGTCTCCACTCTGCATATTGAAAGCAGGGACGTGACGTTTCATTACAGGCTTGCTTTAGAATCGGGACCCGCTTTAATTACTTCTTCCTTACCTGTCAGCCTTTGCTTTCTTGCCATCTATGAAATGCTTTGTGTCGGGGTGCTGATAGAGCAGCTCATCTTGAAGCTCCGCAAGGGACCTCTGCAGAGCTTTCAGGGCCTTGTAACCTGGGAGAGAGGGAGGAGGGGCAGAGAGAGAGAGAGGGAGAGAGGGAGACAGGGCAGACTGTGAGATCACAGGAGTTCTCAGCCTCTGCTTACATCTACAGAAGCTTTTCGCTCCCCAAGCAAAAAAGGAGGACTAAATAAGTACGACGTGCTTCTATAGATCCGAGTTGATCCCAGTAGTTGTTAAACATTAAAAGTTATTTATTCCACCTCGAAAACTTTGGTGAAAAACCCTGTGTAAATCTGATCCTGAAACTGTATGAATGTGTGTCTGCATGTATGAACTGAAGCCAGTTTAGGGTCCTCCAGAAACGTGCTCATCATGAAACAGACTTGGAGAACTACAGCAGTGATTTCCTTTAATTTGACACAAGGTCACAACGACCATCTCGTGAATATTAAGCCATAACCTACTACTCCTAATAAGAGCAAAGTTATTCATGCTAATAAAACCATCCCCATCACAAGCACCGCCATGACCACCAGGGCTGGCAGCACATTCAATTATCCGTAACTGAAGAGCACCTTCAACAGGCTTCAAGCAGAAGCACTGAAACTCAGCGGCTATTCAAACGGCACACTGCAACTTTAAGGTACACATTTCTTTCAAGCCAGCACAGGAATTCATTAAAATACAATTCTTCTGAACTGCTAACATAATCTGACAGATTAATGGCAGAGCATGAAAATTTACAGTTTACGTTCACAAAACTTACAACTCGGGGTGGAGTCTTAATACACGAATACATTTGATACATACGTTTCTCCTACTTCACTTCCAAATAACTTTTGCTCTGGGCAATGACCCAGCGATTCAACTGCTTTGTCACACAGATATAGACAATCATTTATATTATCTATGTATTTCACGACCC
Source organism: Polyodon spathula (assembly GCF_017654505.1). Classification (NCBI taxonomy): domain Eukaryota; kingdom Metazoa; phylum Chordata; class Actinopteri; order Acipenseriformes; family Polyodontidae; genus Polyodon; species Polyodon spathula. Next base: position 588 of record NW_024472267.1, on the reverse strand, counting down.
AGTATTCAGATCGCACTTCTCTTTGATGGTGCCTCCTCTTTTCACGGCTGAAGCCATTTAAAGATCAAATGTTAATGAAGAAAAACAGGCTTGGGCACCTACCTTTGTTTTACCTCCAAGAACCCTTTTGTGTATTTATTGCAAGTGGAAAAGAAAAACGGATCGTGAACTGCCTTTACCCTAGCAGAAGCAAATCTAGCTGGTTCGACTAACATTGCTGACTGCTTTATTACAGGCTGTCTGGCATTACCGAACGAGGTCAACAAGAGTCTTTCTTTTTTTTTCCCCCAGACCAAATGGTGATTTCTAAGATACAGAGATCTAACCAACTGATCTAAACAGCAGCCATGTAGACAATTGAAATGTGTGAACCAAGGCTCTGAAGATCTAGGGATGGAAATATGACTCCCGTTGCAATGCAGTCTGATCCAGTCCTGGTTTTACCAGGAGTTTAATAAAGACACACCTGAGCTTGTTACCTTGTACACTGGGGCTAATCAAGCACATATTAAAACCTGGAATGGGTGAAACTGCTATGCAATAGGAGCTATTTCCATCCCAGTCACACAGTACAGACTGCCACGCTCC